>NW_028152115.1:0-256890 GCF_964638095.1 Poromitra crassiceps
CGCACTGAGTCAATGCGGTCTTAGCCTCTCTGGTCTCAACACTCTGTCTGATTTTGGATTTTTTTTTTTTTTTTTTTCAAAATCAGACTTGACACCAGAGAGGCTGAATACCGCACTGAGTCAATGCGGTCTTAGCCTCTCTGGTGTCAACACTCTGTCTGATTTTGGATTTTTTTTTTTTTTTTCTCAAAATCAGACTTGACACCAGAGAGGCTGAATACCGCACTGAGTCAATGCAGTCTTAGCCTCTCTGGTGTCAACACTCTGTCTGATTTTGGATTTTTTTTTTTTTTTTCCAAAATCAGACTTGACACCAGAGAGGCCGAATACCGCACTGAGTCAATGCGGTCTTAGCCTCTCTGGTCTCAACACTCTGTCTGATTTTGGATTTATTTATTTTTTTTCAAAAATCAGACTTGACACCAGAGAGGCTGAATACCGCACTGAGTCAATGCGGTCTTAGCCTCTCTGGTCTCAACACTGTCTGATTTTGAATTTTTTTTTTTTTTTTTTCAAAATCAGACTTGACACCAGAGAGGCTGAATACCGCACTGAGTCAATGCGGTCTTAGCCTCTCTGGTGTCAACACTCTGTCTGATTTTGGATTTTTTTTTTTTTTTTCCAAAATCAGACTTGACACCAGAGAGGCTGAATACCGCACTGAGTCAATGCGGTCTTAGCCTCTCTGGTGTCAACACTCTGTCTGATTTTGGATTTTTTTTTCCCAAAATCAGACTTGACACCAGAGAGGCTGAATACCGCACTGAGTCAATGTGGTCTTAGCCTCTCTGGTCTCAACACTCTGTCTGATTTTGGATTTTTTTTTTTTTTTTTTCAAAAATCAGACTTGACACCAGAGAGGCTGAATACCGCACTGAGTCAATGCGGTCTTAGCCTCTCTGGTGTCAACACTCTGTCTGATTTTGGATTTTTTTTTTTTTTTTTCCAAAATCAGACTTGACACCAGAGAGGCTGAACACTGAGTCAATGCGGTCTTAGCCTCTCTGGTCTCAACACTCTCTCTGATTTTGGATTTTTTTTTTTTTTTTTCCAAAATCAGACTTGACACCAGAGAGGCTGAATACCGCACTGAGTCAATGCGGTCTTAGCCTCTCTGGTCTCAACACTCTGTCTGATTTTGGATTTTTTTTTTTTTTTCCAAAATCAGACTTGACACCAGAGAGGCTGAATACCGCACTGAGTCAATGCAGTCTTAGCCTCTCTGGTGTCAACACTCTGTCTGATTTTGGATTTTTTTTTTTTTTTTTCCAAAATCAGACTTGACACCAGAGAGGCTGAATACCGCACTGAGTCAATGCGGTCTTAGCCTCTCTGGTGTCAACACTCTGTCTGATTTTGGATTTTTTTTTTTTTTTTTCCAAAATCAGACTTGACACCAGAGAGGCTGAATACCGCACTGAGTCAATGCGGTCTTAGCCTCTCTGGTCTCAACACTCTGTCTGATTTTGGATTTTTTTTTTTTTTTTTCCAAAATCAGACTTGACACCAGAGAGGCTGAATACCGCACTGAGTCAATGCGGTCTTAGCCTCTCTGGTGTCAACACTCTGTCTGATTTTGGATTTTTTTTTTTTTTTTTTCCAAAATCAGACTTGACACCAGAGAGGCTGAACACTGAGTCAATGCGGTCTTAGCCTCTCTGGTCTCAACACTCTCTCTGATTTTGGATTTTTTTTTTTTTTTTTTCCAAAATCAGACTTGACACCAGAGAGGCTGAATACCGCACTGAGTCAATGCGGTCTTAGCCTCTCTGGTCTCAACACTCTGTCTGATTTTGGATTTTTTTTTTTTTTTTCCAAAATCAGACTTGACACCAGAGAGGCTGAATACCGCACTGAGTCAATGCGGTCTTAGCCTCTCTGGTGTCAACACTCTGTCAGATTTTGGATTTTTTTTTTTTTTTTCCAAAATCAGACTTGACACCAGAGAGGCTGAATACCGCACTGAGTCAATGCGGTCTTAGCCTCTCTGGTGTCAACACTCTGTCTGATTTTGGATTTTTTTTTTTTTTTTTTCCAAAATCAGACTTGACACCAGAGAGGCTGAACATTGAGTCAATGCGGTCTTAGCCTCTCTGGTCTCAACACTCTCTCTGATTTTGGATTTTTTTTTTTTTTTTTCCAAAATCAGACTTGACACCAGAGAGACTGAATACCGCACTGAGTCAATGCGGTCTTAGCCTCTCTGGTCTCAACACTCTGTCTGATTTTGGATTTTTTTTTTTTTTTTTTTCAAAATCAGACTTGACACCAGAGAGGCTGAATACCGCACTGAGTCAATGCGGTCTTAGCCTCTCTGGTCTCAACACTCTGTCTGATTTTGGATTTTTTTTTTTTTTTTCCAAAATCAGACTTGACACCAGAGAGGCTGAATACCGCACTGAGTCAATGCGGTCTTAGCCTCTCTGGTGTCAACACTCTGTCTGATTTTGGATTTTTTTTTTTTTTTTCCAAAATCAGACTTGACACCAGAGAGGCTGAATACCGCACTGAGTCAATGCGGTCTTAGCCTCTCTGGTGTCAACACTCTGTCTGATTTTGGATTTTTTTTTTTTTTTTTCCAAAATCAGACTTGACACCAGAGAGGCTGAATACCGCACTGAGTCAATGCGGTCTTAGCCTCTCTGGTCTCAACACTCTGTCTGATTTTGGATTTTTTTTTTTTTTTTCCAAAATCAGACTTGACACCAGAGAGGCTGAATACCGCACTGAGTCAATGCGGTCTTAGCCTCTCTGGTGTCAACACTCTGTCTGATTTTGGATTTTTTTTTTTTTTTTTTCCAAAATCAGACTTGACACCAGAGAGGCTGAACATTGAGTCAATGCGGTCTTAGCCTCTCTGGTCTCAACACTCTCTCTGATTTTGGATTTTTTTTTTTTTTTTTCCAAAATCAGACTTGACACCAGAGAGACTGACTACCGCACTGAGTCAATGCGGTCTTAGCCTCTCTGGTCTCAACACTCTGTCTGATTTTGGATTTTTTTTTTTTTTTTCCAAAATCAGACTTGACACCAGAGAGGCTGAATACCGCACTGAGTCAATGCGGTCTTAGCCTCTCTGGTCTCAACACTCTGTCTGATTTTGGATATTTTTTTTTTTTTTCCAAAATCAGACTTGACACCAGAGAGGCTGAATACCGCACTGAGTCAATGCGGTCTTAGCCTCTCTGGTGTCAACACTGTCTGATTTTGGATTTTTTTTTTTTTTTTTCCAAAATCAGACTTGACACCAGAGAGGCTGAACACTGAGTCAATGCGGTCTTAGCCTCTCTGGTCTCAACACTCTCTCTGATTTTGGATTTTTTTTTTTTTTTTCCAAAATCAGACTTGACACCAGAGAGGCTGAATACCGCACTGAGTCAATGCGGTCTTAGCCTCTCTGGTGTCAACACTCTCTCTGATTTTGGATTTTTTTTTTTTTTTTTCCAAAATCAGACTTGACACCAGAGAGGTTGAATACCGCACTGAGTCAATGCGGTCTTAGCCTCTCTGGTCTCAACACTCTCTCTGATTTTGGATTTTTTTTATTTTTTTCCAAAATCAGACTTGACACCAGAGAGGCTGAATACCGCACTGAGTCAATGCGGTCTTAGCCTCTCTGGTGTCAACACTCTGTCTGATTTTTGATTTTTTTTTTTTTTTTTCCAAAATCAGACTTGACACCAGAGAGGCTGAATACCGCACTGAGTCAATGCGGTCTTAGCCTCTCTGGTGTCAACACTCTGTCTGATTTTGGATTTTTTTTTTTTTTTTCCAAAATCAGACTTGACACCAGAGAGGCTGAATACCGCACTGAGTCAATGCGGTCTTAGCCTCTCTGGTGTCAACACTCTGTCTGATTTTGGATTTTTTTTTTTTTTTTTTTCAAAATCAGACTTGACACCAGAGAGGCTGAACACTGAGTCAATGCGGTCTTAGCCTCTCTGGTCTCAACACTCTCTCTGATTTTGGATTTTTTTTTTTTTTTTCCCAAAATCAGACTTGACACCAGAGAGGCTGAATACCGCACTGAGTCAATGCGGTCTTAGCCTCTCTGGTGTCAACACTCTGTCTGATTTTGGATTTTTTTTTTTTTTTTCCAAAATCAGACTTGACACCAGAGAGGCTGAATACCGCACTGAGTCAATGCAGTCTTAGCCTCTCTGGTGTCAACACTCTGTCTGATTTTGGATTTTTTTTTTTTTTTTTCAAAAATCAGACTTGACACCAGAGAGGCTGAATACCGCACTGAGTCAATGCGGTCTTAGCCTCTCTGGTCTCAACACTCTGTCTGATTTTGGATTTTTTTTTTTTTTTTTTCAAAATCAGACTTGACACCAGAGAGTCTGAATACCGCACTGAGTCAATGCGGTCTTAGCCTCTCTGGTGTCAACACTCTGTCTGATTTTGGATTTTTTTTTTTTTTTTTTCCAAAATCAGACTTGACACCAGAGAGGCTGAATACTGCACTGAGTCAATGCGGTCTTAGCCTCTCTGGTCTCAACACTCTGTCTGATTTTGGATTTTTTTTTTTTTTTTCTCAAAATCAGACTTGACACCAGAGAGGCTGAATACCGCACTGAGTCAATGCAGTCTTAGCCTCTCTGGTGTCAACACTCTGTCTGATTTTGGATTTTTTTTTTTTTTTTCCAAAATCAGACTTGACACCAGAGAGGCTGAATACCGCACTGAGTCAATGCGGTCTTAGCCTCTCTGGTCTCAACACTCTGTCTGATTTTGGATTTTTTTTTTTTTTTTCTTTTCAAAAATCAGACTTGACACCAGAGAGCCTGAATACCGCACTGAGTCAATGCGGTCTTAGCCTCTCTGGTGTCAACACTCTGTCTGATTTTGGATTTTTTTTTTTTTTTTTCAAAAATCAGACTTGACACCAGAGAGGCTGAATACCGCACTGAGTCAATGCGGTCTTAGCCTCTCTGGTCTCAACACTCTGTCTGATTTTGGATTTTTTTTTTTTTTTTTTTCAAAATCAGACTTGACACCAGAGAGGCTGAATACCGCACTGAGTCAATGCGGTCTTAGCCTCTCTGGTGTCAACACTCTGTCTGATTTTGGATTTTTTTTTTTTTTTCCAAAATCAGACTTGACACCAGAGAGGCTGAATACCGCACTGAGTCAATGCGGTCTTAGCCTCTCTGGTGTCAACACTCTGTCTGATTTTGGATTTTTTTTTCCCCAAATCAGACTTGACACCAGAGAGGCTGAATACCGCACTGAGTCAATGCGGTCTTAGCCTCTCTGGTCTCAACACTCTGTCTGATTTTGGATTTTTTTTTTTTTTTTTCCAAAATCAGACTTGACACCAGAGAGGCTGAATACCGCACTGAGTCAATGCGGTCTTAGCCTCTCTGGTGTCAACACTCTGTCTGATTTTGGATTTTTTTTTTTTTTTTTCCAAAATCAGACTTGACACCAGAGAGGTTGAATACCGCACTGAGTCAATGCGGTCTTAGCCTCTCTGGTCTCAACACTCTCTCTGATTTTGGATTTTTTTTTTTTTTTTCCAAAATCAGACTTGACACCAGAGAGGCTGAATACCGCACTGAGTCAATGCGGTCTTAGCCTCTCTGGTGTCAACACTCTCTCTGATTTTGGATTTTTTTTTTTTTTTTTCCAAAATCAGACTTGACACCAGAGAGGTTGAATACCGCACTGAGTCAATGCGGTCTTAGCCTCTCTGGTCTCAACACTCTCTCTGATTTTGGATTTTTTTTATTTTTTTCCAAAATCAGACTTGACACCAGAGAGGCTGAATACCGCACTGAGTCAATGCGGTCTTAGCCTCTCTGGTGTCAACACTCTGTCTGATTTTGGATTTTTTTTTTTTTTTTTTTCCAAAATCAGACTTGACACCAGAGAGGCTGAACACTGAGTCAATGCGGTCTTAGCCTCTCTGGTCTCAACACTCTGTCTGATTTTGGATTTTTTTTTTTTTTTTCCAAAATCAGACTTGACACCAGAGAGGCTGAATACCGCACTGAGTCAATGCGGTCTTAGCCTCTCTGGTCTCAACACTCTGTCTGATTTTGGATTTTTTTTTTTTTTTTCCAAAATCAGACTTGACACCAGAGAGGCTGAATACCGCACTGAGTCAATGCGGTCTTAGCCTCTCTGGTGTCAACACTGTCTGATTTTGGATTTTTTTTTTTTTTTTTCAAAAATCAGACTTGACACCAGAGAGGCTGAACACTGAGTCAATGCGGTCTTAGCCTCTCTGGTCTCAACACTCTGTCTGATTTTGGATTTTTTTTTTTTTTCCAAAATCAGACGACACCAGAGAGGCTGAATACCGCACTGAGTCAATGCGGTCTTAGCCTCTCTGGTCTCAACACTCTCTCTGATTTTGGATTTTTTTTTTTTTTTTTTTCCAAAATCAGACTTGACACCAGAGAGGCTGAATACCGCACTGAGTCAATGCGGTCTTAGCCTCTCTGGTGTCAACACTCTCTCTGATTTTGGATTTTTTTTTTTTTTTTCCAAAATCAGACTTGACACCAGAGAGGTTGAATACCGCACTGAGTCAATGCGGTCTTAGCCTCTCTGGTCTCAACACTCTCTCTGATTTTGGATTTTTTTTTATTTTTTTCCAAAATCAGACTTGACACCAGAGAGGCTGAATACCGCACTGAGTCAATGCGGTCTTAGCCTCTCTGGTGTCAACACTCTGTCTGATTTTTGATTTTTTTTTTTTTTTTTCCAAAATCAGACTTGACACCAGAGAGGCTGAATACCGCACTGAGTCAATGCGGTCTTAGCCTCTCTGGTGTCAACACTCTGTCTGATTTTGGATTTTTTTTTTTTTTTTCCAAAATCAGACTTGACACCAGAGAGGCTGAATACCGCACTGAGTCAATGCGGTCTTAGCCTCTCTGGTGTCAACACTCTGTCTGATTTTGGATTTTTTTTTTTTTTTTTTTCAAAATCAGACTTGACACCAGAGAGGCTGAACACTGAGTCAATGCGGTCTTAGCCTCTCTGGTCTCAACACTCTCTCTGATTTTGGATTTTTTTTTTTTTTTTCCCAAAATCAGACTTGACACCAGAGAGGCTGAATACCGCACTGAGTCAATGCGGTCTTAGCCTCTCTGGTGTCAACACTCTGTCTGATTTTGGATTTTTTTTTTTTTTTTCCAAAATCAGACTTGACACCAGAGAGGCTGAATACCGCACTGAGTCAATGCAGTCTTAGCCTCTCTGGTGTCAACACTCTGTCTGATTTTGGATTTTTTTTTTTTTTTTTTTTAAATCAGACTTGACACCAGAGAGGCTGAATACCGCACTGAGTCAATGCGGTCTTAGCCTCTCTGGTCTCAACACTCTGTCTGATTTTGGATTTTTTTTTTTTTTTTTTCAAAATCAGACTTGACACCAGAGAGTCTGAATACCGCACTGAGTCAATGCGGTCTTAGCCTCTCTGGTGTCAACACTCTGTCTGATTTTGGATTTTTTTTTTTTTTTTTTCTTTTCCAAAATCAGACTTGACACCAGAGAGGCTGAATACCGCACTGAGTCAATGCGGTCTTAGCCTCTCTGGTCTCAACACTCTGTCTGATTTTGGATTTTTTTTTTTTTTTTCTCAAAATCAGACTTGACACCAGAGAGGCTGAATACCGCACTGAGTCAATGCAGTCTTAGCCTCTCTGGTGTCAACACTCTGTCTGATTTTGGATTTTTTTTTTTTTTCTTTTCAAAAATCAGACTTGACACCAGAGAGCCTGAATACCGCACTGAGTCAATGCGGTCTTAGCCTCTCTGGTGTCAACACTCTGTCTGATTTTGGATTTTTTTTTTTTTTTTTCAAAAATCAGACTTGACACCAGAGAGGCTGAATACCGCACTGAGTCAATGCGGTCTTAGCCTCTCTGGTCTCAACACTCTGTCTGATTTTGGATTTTTTTTTTTTTTTCCAAAATCAGACTTGACACCAGAGAGGCTGAATACCGTACTGAGTCAATGCGGTCTTAGCCTCTCTGGTGTCAACACTCTGTCTGATTTTAGATTTTTTTTTCCCAAAATCAGACTTGACACCAGAGAGGCTGAATACCGCACTGAGTCAATGCGGTCTTAGCCTCTCTGGTCTCAACACTCTGTCTGATTTTGGATTTTTTTTTTTTTTTTTTCCAAAATCAGACTTGACACCAGAGAGGCTGAATACCGCACTGAGTCAATGCGGTCTTAGCCTCTCTGGTGTCAACACTCTGTCTGATTTTGGATTTTTTTTTTTTTTTTCCAAAATCAGACTTGACACCAGAGAGGCTGAATACCGCACTGAGTCAATGCGGTCTTAGCCTCTCTGGTCTCAACACTCTGTCTGATTTTGGATTTTTTTTTTTTTTTCTTTTCAAAAATCAGACTTGACACCAGAGAGCCTGAATACCGCACTGAGTCAATGCGGTCTTAGCCTCTCTGGTGTCAACACTCTGTCTGATTTTGGATTTTTTTTTTTTTTTTTCAAAAATCAGACTTGACACCAGAGAGGCTGAATACCGCACTGAGTCAATGCGGTCTTAGCCTCTCTGGTCTCAACACTCTGTCTGATTTTGGATTTTTTTTTTTTTTTTCCAAAATCAGACTTGACACCAGAGAGGCTGAATACCGCACTGAGTCAATGCGGTCTTAGCCTCTCTGGTGTCAACACTCTGTCTGATTTTTGATTTTTTTTTTCCCAAAATCAGACTTGACACCAGAGAGGCTGAATACCGCACTGAGTCAATGCGGTCTTAGCCTCTCTGGTCTCAACACTCTGTCTGATTTTGGATTTTTTTTTTTTTTTCCAAAATCAGACTTGACACCAGAGAGGCTGAATACCGTACTGAGTCAATGCGGTCTTAGCCTCTCTGGTGTCAACACTCTGTCTGATTTTAGATTTTTTTTTCCCAAAATCAGACTTGACACCAGAGAGGCTGAATACCGCACTGAGTCAATGCGGTCTTAGCCTCTCTGGTCTCAACACTCTGTCTGATTTTGGATTTTTTTTTTTTTTTTTCCAAAATCAGACTTGACACCAGAGAGGCTGAATACCGCACTGAGTCAATGCGGTCTTAGCCTCTCTGGTGTCAACACTCTGTCTGATTTTGGATTTTTTTTTTTTTTTTCCAAAATCAGACTTGACACCAGAGAGGCTGAATACCGCACTGAGTCAATGCGGTCTTAGCCTCTCTGGTCTCAACACTCTGTCTGATTTTGGATTTTTTTTTTTTTTTCTTTTCAAAAATCAGACTTGACACCAGAGAGCCTGAATACCGCACTGAGTCAATGCGGTCTTAGCCTCTCTGGTGTCAACACTCTGTCTGATTTTGGATTTTTTTTTTTTTTTTTCAAAAATCAGACTTGACACCAGAGAGGCTGAATACCGCACTGAGTCAATGCGGTCTTAGCCTCTCTGGTCTCAACACTCTGTCTGATTTTGGATTTTTTTTTTTTTTTTCCAAAATCAGACTTGACACCAGAGAGGCTGAATACCGCACTGAGTCAATGCGGTCTTAGCCTCTCTGGTGTCAACACTCTGTCTGATTTTTGATTTTTTTTTCCCAAAATCAGACTTGACACCAGAGAGGCTGAATACCGCACTGAGTCAATGCGGTCTTAGCCTCTCTGGTCTCAACACTCTGTCTGATTTTGGATTTTTTTTTTTTTTTTTCCAAAATCAGACTTGACACCAGAGAGGCTGAATACCGCACTGAGTCAATGCGGTCTTAGCCTCTCTGGTGTCAACATTCTGTCTGATTTTGGATTTTTTTTTTTTTTTTTCCAAAATCAGACTTGACACCAGAGAGGCTGAACACTGAGTCAATGCGGTCTTAGCCTCTCTGGTCTCAACACTCTCTCTGATTTTGGATTTTTTTTTTTTTTTTTCCAAAATCAGACTTGACACCAGAGAGGCTGAATACCGCACTGAGTCAATGCGGTCTTAGCCTCTCTGGTCTCAACACTCTGTCTGATTTTGGATTTTTTTTTTTTTTTCCAAAATCAGACTTGACACCAGAGAGGCTGAATACCGCACTGAGTCAATGCGGTCTTAGCCTCTCTGGTGTCAACACTCTGTCTGATTTTGGATTTTTTTTTTTTTTTCCAAAATCAGACTTCACACCAGAGAGGCTGAATACCGCACTGAGTCAATGCGGTCTTAGCCTCTCTGGTGTCAACACTCTGTCTGATTTTGGATTTTTTTTTTTTTTTTTCCAAAATCAGACTTGACACCAGAGAGGCTGAATACCGCACTGAGTCAATGCGGTCTTAGCCTCTCTGGTCTCAACACTCTGTCTGATTTTGGATTTTTTTTTTTTTTTTTTCCAAAATCAGACTTGACACCAGAGAGGCTGAATACCGCACTGAGTCAATGCGGTCTTAGCCTCTCTGGTGTCAACACTCTGTCTGATTTTGGATTTTTTTTTTTTTTTTTTTCCAAAATCAGACTTGACACCAGAGAGGCTTAACACTGAGTCAATGCGGTCTTAGCCTCTCTGGTCTCAACACTCTGTCTGATTTTGGATTTTTTTTTTTTTTTCTTTTCAAAAATCAGACTTGACACCAGAGAGCCTGAATACCGCACTGAGTCAATGCGGTCTTAGCCTCTCTGGTGTCAACACTCTGTCTGATTTTTGATTTTTTTTTTCCCAAAATCAGACTTGACACCAGAGAGGCTGAATACCGCACTGAGTCAATGCGGTCTTAGCCTCTCTGGTCTCAACACTCTGTCTGATTTTGGATTTTTTTTTTTTTTTTTCCAAAATCAGACTTGACACCAGAGAGGCTGAATACCGCACTGAGTCAATGCGGTCTTAGCCTCTCTGGTGTCAACACTCTGTCTGATTTTGGATTTTTTATTTTTTTTTTCCAAAATCAGACTTGACACCAGAGAGGCTGAACACTGAGTCAATGCGGTCTTAGCCTCTCTGGTCTCAACACTCTCTCTGATTTTGGATTTTTTTTTTTTTTTTTCCAAAATCAGACTTGACACCAGAGAGGCTGAATACCGCACTGAGTCAATGCGGTCTTAGCCTCTCTGGTCTCAACACTCTGTCTGATTTTGGATTTTTTTTTTTTTTTCCAAAATCAGACTTGACACCAGAGAGGCTGAATACCGCACTGAGTCAATGCGGTCTTAGCCTCTCTGGTGTCAACACTCTGTCTGATTTTGGATTTTTTTTTTTTTTTCCAAAATCAGACTTGACACCAGAGAGGCTGAATACCGCACTGAGTCAATGCGGTCTTAGCCTCTCTGGTGTCAACACTCTGTCTGATTTTGGATTTTTTTTTTTTTTTTTCCAAAATCAGACTTGACACCAGAGAGGCTGAATACCGCACTGAGTCAATGCGGTCTTAGCCTCTCTGGTCTCAACACTCTGTCTGATTTTGGATTTTTTTTTTTTTTTTTCCAAAATCAGACTTGACACCAGAGAGGCTGAATACCGCACTGAGTCAATGCAGTCTTAGCCTCTCTGGTGTCAACACTCTGTCTGATTTTGGATTTTTTTTTTTTTTTTTTTCCAAAATCAGACTTGACACCAGAGAGGCTGAACACTGAGTCAATGCGGTCTTAGCCTCTCTGGTCTCAACACTCTCTCTGATTTTGGATTTTTTTTTTTTTTTTTCCAAAATCAGACTTGACACCAGAGAGGCTGAATACCGCACTGAGTCAATGCGGTCTTAGCCTCTCTGGTGTCAACACTCTGTCTGATTTTGGATTTTTTTTTTCCCAAAATCAGACTTGACACCAGAGAGGCTGAATACCGCACTGAGTCAATGCGGTCTTAGCCTCTCTGGTCTCAACACTCTGTCTGATTTTGGATTTTTTTTTTTTTTTTTCAAAAATCAGACTTGACACCAGAGAGGCTGAATACCGCACTGAGTCAATGCGGTCTTAGCCTCTCTGGTGTCAACACTCTGTCTGATTTTGGATTTTTTTTTTTTTTTTTCCAAAATCAGACTTGACACCAGAGAGGCTGAACACTGAGTCAATGCGGTCTTAGCCTCTCTGGTCTCAACACTCTCTCTGATTTTGGATTTTTTTTTTTTTTTTTCCAAAATCAGACTTGACACCAGAGAGGCTGAATACCGCACTGAGTCAATGCGGTCTTAGCCTCTCTGGTCTCAACACTCTGTCTGATTTTGGATTTTTTTTTTTTTTTTCCAAAATCAGACTTGACACCAGAGAGGCTGAATACCGCACTGAGTCAATGCGGTCTTAGCCTCTCTGGTGTCAACACTCTGTCTGATTTTGGATTTTTTTTTTTTTTTTCCAAAATCAGACTTGACACCAGAGAGGCTGAATACCGCACTGAGTCAATGCGGTCTTAGCCTCTCTGGTGTCAACACTCTGTCTGATTTTGGATTTTTTTTTTTTTTTTTCCAAAATCAGACTTGACACCAGAGAGGCTGAATACCGCACTGAGTCAATGCGGTCTTAGCCTCTCTGGTCTCAACACTCTGTCTGATTTTGGATTTTTTTTTTTTTTTTTCCAAAATCAGACTTGACACCAGAGAGGCTGAATACCGCACTGAGTCAATGCGGTCTTAGCCTCTCTGGTGTCAACACTCTGTCTGATTTTGGATTTTTTTTTTTTTTTTTTCCAAAATCAGACTTGACACCAGAGAGGCTGAACACTGAGTCAATGCGGTCTTAGCCTCTCTGGTCTCAACACTCTCTCTGATTTTGGATTTTTTTTTTTTTTTTTCCAAAATCAGACTTGACACCAGAGAGGCTGAATACCGCACTGAGTCAATGCGGTCTTAGCCTCTCTGGTCTCAACACTCTGTCTGATTTTGGATTTTTTTTTTTTTTTCCAAAATTAGACTTGACACCAGAGAGGCTGAATACCGCACTGAGTCAATGCGGTCTTAGCCTCTCTGGTGTCAACACTCTGTCTGATTTTGGATTTTTTTTTTTTTTTTCCAAAATCAGACTTGACACCAGAGAGGCTGAACACTGAGTCAATGCGGTCTTAGCCTTTCTGGTGTCAACACTCTGTCTGATTTTGGATTTTTTTTTTTTTTTTTCCAAAATCAGACTTGACACCAGAGAGGCTGAATACCGCACTGAGTCAATGCGGTCTTAGCCTCTCTGGTCTCAACACTCTGTCTGATTTTGGATTTTTTTTTTTTTCCCAAAATCAGACTTGACACCAGAGAGGCAGAATACCGCACTGAGTCAATGCGGTCTTAGCCTCTCTGGTGTCAACACTCTGTCTGATTTTGGATTTTTTTTTTTTTTTTCCCAAAATCAGACTTGACACCAGAGAGGCTGAATACCGCACTGAGTCAATGCGGTCTTAGCCTCTCTGGTCTCAACACTCTCTCTGATTTTGGATTTTTTTTTTTTTTTTTCCCAAAATCAGACTTGACACCAGAGAGGCTGAATACCGCACTGAGTCAATGCGGTCTTAGCCTCTCTGGTGTCAACACTCTCTCTGATTTTGGATTTTTTTTTTTTTTTTTCCAAAATCAGACTTGACACCAGAGAGGCTGAATACCGCACTGAGTCAATGCGGTCTTAGCCTCTCTGGTCTCAACACTCTCTCTGATTTTGGATTTTTTTTTTTTTTTTTCCAAAATCAGACTTGACACCAGAGAGGCTGAATACCGCACTGAGTCAATGCGGTCTTAGCCTCTCTGGTGTCAACACTCTGTCTGATTTTTGATTTTTTTTTTTTTTTTTCCAAAATCAGACTTGACACCAGAGAGGCTGAATACCGCACTGAGTCAATGCGGTCTTAGCCTCTCTGGTGTCAACACTCTGTCTGATTTTGGATTTTTTTTTTTTTTCCAAAATCAGACTTGACACCAGAGAGGCTGAATACCGCACTGAGTCAATGCGGTCTTAGCCTCTCTGGTGTCAACACTCTGTCTGATTTTGGATTTTTTTTTTTTTTTTTCCAAAATCAGACTTGACACCAGAGAGACTGAACACTGAGTCAATGCGGTCTTAGCCTCTCTGGTCTCAACACTCTGTCTGATTTTGGATTTTTTTTTTTTTTTTCCAAAATCAGACTTGACACCAGAGAGGCTGAATACCGCACTGAGTCAATGCAGTCTTAGCCTCTCTGGTCTCAACACTCTGTCTGATTTTAGATTTTTTTTTTTTTTTTCCAAAATCAGACTTGACACCAGAGAGGCTGAATACCGCACTGAGTCAATGCGGTCTTAGCCTCTCTGGTGTCAACACTCTGTCTGATTTTGGATTTTTTTTTCCAAAATCAGACTTGACACCAGAGAGGCTGAATACCGCACTGAGTCAATGCGGTCTTAGCCTCTCTGGTCTCAACACTCTGTCTGATTTTGGATTTTTTTTTTTTTTTTTTCAAAATCAGACTTGACACCAGAGAGGCTGAATACCGCACTGAGTCAATGCGGTCTTAGCGTCTCTGGTGTCAACACTCTGTCTGATTTTAATTTTTTTTTTTTTTTTTTTTTCCAAAATCAGACTTGACACCAGAGAGGCTGAACACTGAGTCAATGCGGTCTTAGCCTCTCTGGTCTCAACACTCTCTCTGATTTTGGATTTTTTTTTTTTTTTTTCTAAAATCAGACTTGACACCAGAGAGGCTGAATACCGCACTGAGTCAATGCGGTCTTAGCCTCTCTGGTCTCAACACTCTGTCTGATTTTGGATTTTTTTTTTTTTTCTAAAATCAGACTTGACACCAGAGAGGCTGAATACCGCACTGAGTCAATGCGGTCTTAGCCTCTCTGGTGTCAACACTCTGTCTGATTTTCAATTTTTTTTTTTTTTTTTCCAAAATCAGACTTGACACCAGAGAGGCTGAATACCGCACTGAGTCAATGCGGTCTTAGCCTCTCTGGTGTCAACACTCTGTCTGATTTTGGATTTGGATTTTTTTTTTTTTTTTTTCTAAAATCAGACTTGACACCAGAGAGGCTGAACACTGAGTCAATGCGGTCTTAGCCTCTCTGGTCTCAACACTCTGTCTGATTTTGGATTTTTTTTTTTTTTTTTTCAAAATCAGACTTGACACCAGAGAGGCTGAATACCGCACTGAGTCAATGCGGTCTTAGCCTCTCTGGTCTCAACACTCTGTCTGATTTTGGATTTTTTTTTTTTTTTTTTCCAAAATCAGACTTGACACCAGAGAGGCTGAATACCGCACTGAGTCAATGCGGTCTTAGCCTCTCTGGTGTCAACACTCTGTCTGATTTTGGATTTTTTTTTTTTTTTTTTCCAAAATCAGACTTGACACCAGAGAGGCTGAACACTGAGTCAATGCGGTCTTAGCCTCTCTGGTCTCAACACTCTGTCTGATTTTGGATTTTTTTTTTTTTTCCAAAATCAGACTTGACACCAGAGAGGCTGAATACCGCACTGAGTTAATGCGGTCTTAGGCTCTCTGGTGTCAACACTCTGTCTGATTTTGGATTTTTTTTTTTTTTTTCCCAAAATCAGACTTGACACCAGAGAGGCTGAATACCGCACTGAGTCAATGCGGTCTTAGCCTCTCTGGTCTCAACACTCTCTCTGATTTTGGATTTTTTTTTTTTTTTTTTTCAAAATCAGACTTGACACCAGAGAGGCTGAATACCGCACTGAGTCAATGCGGTCTTAGCCTCTCTGGTGTCAACACTCTGTCTGATTTTGGATTTTTTTTTTTTTTTTTCCAAAATCAGACTTGACACCAGAGAGGCTGAATACCGCACTGAGTCAATGCGGTCTTAGCCTCTCTGGTCTCAACACTCTGTCTGATTTTGGATTTTTTTTTTTTTTTTTTTCAAAATCAGACTTGACACCAGAGAGGCTGAATACCGCACTGAGTCAATGCGGTCTTAGCCTCTCTGGTGTCAACACTCTGTCTGATTTTGGATTTTTTTTTTTTTTTTCCTCAAAATCAGACTTGACACCAGAGAGGCTGAATACCGCACTGAGTCAATGCAGTCTTAGCCTCTCTGGTGTCAACACTCTGTCTGATTTTGGATTTTTTTTTTTTTTTTCCAAAATCAGACTTGACACCAGAGAGGCTGAATACCGCACTGAGTCAATGCGGTCTTAGCCTCTCTGGTCTCAACACTCTGTCTGATTTTGGATTTTTTTTTTTTTTTTTCAAAAATCAGACTTGACACCAGAGAGGCTGAACACTGAGTCAATGCGGTCTTAGCCTCTCTGGTCTCAACACTCTGTCTGATTTTGGATTTTTTTTTTTTTTTTTTCAAAATCAGACTTGACACCAGAGAGGCTGAATACCGCACTGAGTCAATGCGGTCTTAGCCTCTCTGGTCTCAACACTCTGTCTGATTTTGGATTTTTTTTTTTTTTTTTTCCATAATCAGACTTGACACCAGAGAGGCTGAATACCGCACTGAGTCAATGCGGTCTTAGCCTCTCTGGTGTCAACACTCTGTCTGATTTTGGATTTTTTTTTTTTTTTTTTCCAAAATCAGACTTGACACCAGAGAGGCTGAACACTGAGTCAATGCGGTCTTAGCCTCTCTGGTCTCAACACTCTGTCTGATTTTGGATTTTTTTTTTTTTTCCAAAATCAGACTTGACACCAGAGAGGCTGAATACCGCACTGAGTTAATGCGGTCTTAGGCTCTCTGGTGTCAACACTCTGTCTGATTTTGGATTTTTTTTTTTTTTTCCCAAAATCAGACTTGACACCAGAGAGGCTGAATACCGCACTGAGTCAATGCGGTCTTAGCCTCTCTGGTCTCAACACTCTCTCTGATTTTGGATTTTTTTTTTTTTTTTTTCAAAATCAGACTTGACACCAGAGAGGCTGAATACCGCACTGAGTCAATGCGGTCTTAGCCTCTCTGGTGTCAACACTCTGTCTGATTTTGGATTTTTTTTTTTTTTTTTTCCAAAATCAGACTTGACACCAGAGAGGCTGAATACCGCACTGAGTCAATGCGGTCTTAGCCTCTCTGGTCTCAACACTCTGTCTGATTTTGGATTTTTTTTTTTTTTTTTTTCAAAATCAGACTTGACACCAGAGAGGCTGAATACCGCACTGAGTCAATGCGGTCTTAGCCTCTCTGGTGTCAACACTCTGTCTGATTTTGGATTTTTTTTTTTTTTTCTCAAAATCAGACTTGACACCAGAGAGGCTGAATACCGCACTGAGTCAATGCAGTCTTAGCCTCTCTGGTGTCAACACTCTGTCTGATTTTGGATTTTTTTTTTTTTTTTCCAAAATCAGACTTGACACCAGAGAGGCTGAATACCGCACTGAGTCAATGCGGTCTTAGCCTCTCTGGTCTCAACACTCTGTCTGATTTTGGATTTTTTTTTTTTTTTTTTCAAAAATCAGACTTGACACCAGAGAGGCTGAATACCGCACTGAGTCAATGCGGTCTTAGCCTCTCTGGTCTCAACACTCTGTCTGATTTTGGATTTTTTTTTTTTTTTTTTCAAAATCAGACTTGACACCAGAGAGGCTGAATACCGCACTGAGTCAATGCGGTCTTAGCCTCTCTGGTGTCAACACTCTGTCTGATTTTGGATTTTTTTTTTTTTTTTCCAAAATCAGACTTGACACCAGAGAGGCTGAATACCGCACTGAGTCAATGCGGTCTTAGCCTCTCTGGTGTCAACACTCTGTCTGATTTTGGATTTTTTTTCCCCAAAATCAGACTTGACACCAGAGAGGCTGAATACCGCACTCAGTCAATGTGGTCTTAGCCTCTCTGGTCTCAACACTCTGTCTGATTTTGGATTTTTTTTTTTTTTTTTCCAAAATCAGACTTGACACCAGAGAGGCTGAATACCGCACTGAGTCAATGCGGTCTTAGCCTCTCTGGTGTCAACACTCTGTCTGATTTTGGATTTTTTTTTTTTTTTTTCCAAAATCAGACTTGACACCAGAGAGGCTGAATACCGCACTGAGTCAATGCGGTCTTAGCCTCTCTGGTGTCAACACTCTGTCTGATTTTGGATTTTTTTTTTTTTTTTTTTCTAAAATCAGACTTGACACCAGAGAGGCTGAACACTGAGTCAATGCGGTCTTAGCCTCTCTGGTCTCAACACTCTGTCTGATTTTTGATTTTTGATTTTTTTTTTTCAAAATCAGACTTGACACCAGAGAGGCTGAATACCGCACTGAGTCAATGCGGTCTTAGCCTCTCTGGTCTCAACACTCTGTCTGATTTTGGATTTTTTTTTTTTTTTTTTCCAAAATCAGACTTGACACCAGAGAGGCTGAATACCGCACTGAGTCAATGCGGTCTTAGCCTCTCTGGTCTCAACACTCTCTCTGATTTTGGATTTTTTTTTTTTTTTTTTCAAAATCAGACTTGACACCAGAGAGGCTGAATACCGCACTGAGTCAATGCGGTCTTAGCCTCTCTGGTCTCAACACTCTGTCTGATTTTGGATTTTTTTTTTTTTTTTTTTTCAAAATCAGACTTGACACCAGAGAGGCTGAATACCGCACTGAGTCAATGCGGTCTTAGCCTCTCTGGTCTCAACACTCTCTCTGATTTTGGATTTTTTTTTTTTTTTTTTCAAAATCAGACTTGACACCAGAGAGGCTGAATACCGCACTGAGTCAATGCGGTCTTAGCCTCTCTGGTCTCAACACTCTGTCTGATTTTGGATTTTTTTTTTTTTTCCAAAATCAGACTTGACACCAGAGAGGCTGAATACCGCACTGAGTTAATGCGGTCTTAGGCTCTCTGGTGTCAACACTCTGTCTGATTTTGGATTTTTTTTTTTTTTTTCCCAAAATCAGACTTGACACCAGAGAGGCTGAATACCGCACTGAGTCAATGCGGTCTTAGCCTCTCTGGTCTCAACACTCTCTCTGATTTTGGATTTTTTTTTTTTTTTTTTCAAAATCAGACTTGACACCAGAGAGGCTGAATACCGCACTGAGTCAATGCGGTCTTAGCCTCTCTGGTGTCAACACTCTGTCTGATTTTGGATTTTTTTTTTTTTTTTTCCAAAATCAGACTTGACACCAGAGAGGCTGAATACCGCACTGAGTCAATGCGGTCTTAGCCTCTCTGGTCTCAACACTCTGTCTGATTTTGGATTTTTTTTTTTTTTTTTTTCAAAATCAGACTTGACACCAGAGAGGCTGAATACCGCACTGAGTCAATGCGGTCTTAGCCTCTCTGGTGTCAACACTGTCTGATTTTGGATTTTTTTTTTTTTTTTCTCAAAATCAGACTTGACACCAGAGAGGCTGAATACCGCACTGAGTCAATGCAGTCTTAGCCTCTCTGGTGTCAACACTCTGTCTGATTTTGGATTTTTTTTTTTTTTTTCCAAAATCAGACTTGACACCAGAGAGGCTGAATACCGCACTGAGTCAATGCGGTCTTAGCCTCTCTGGTCTCAACACTCTGTCTGATTTTGGATTTTTTTTTTTTTTTTTCAAAAATCAGACTTGACACCAGAGAGGCTGAACACTGAGTCAATGCGGTCTTAGCCTCTCTGGTCTCAACACTCTGTCTGATTTTGGATTTTTTTTTTTTTTTTTTTTCAAAATCAGACTTGACACCAGAGAGGCTGAATACCGCACTGAGTCAATGCGGTCTTAGCCTCTCTGGTCTCAACACTCTGTCTGATTTTGGATTTTTTTTTTTTTTTTTTCCATAATCAGACTTGACACCAGAGAGGCTGAATACCGCACTGAGTCAATGCGGTCTTAGCCTCTCTGGTGTCAACACTCTGTCTGATTTTGGATTTTTTTTTTTTTTTTTTCCAAAATCAGACTTGACACCAGAGAGGCTGAACACTGAGTCAATGCGGTCTTAGCCTCTCTGGTCTCAACACTCTGTCTGATTTTGGATTTTTTTTTTTTTTTCCAAAATCAGACTTGACACCAGAGAGGCTGAATACCGCACTGAGTTAATGCGGTCTTAGGCTCTCTGGTGTCAACACTCTGTCTGATTTTGGATTTTTTTTTTTTTTTTCCCAAAATCAGACTTGACACCAGAGAGGCTGAATACCGCACTGAGTCAATGCGGTCTTAGCCTCTCTGGTCTCAACACTCTCTCTGATTTTGGATTTTTTTTTTTTTTTTTTCAAAATCAGACTTGACACCAGAGAGGCTGAATACCGCACTGAGTCAATGCGGTCTTAGCCTCTCTGGTGTCAACACTCTGTCTGATTTTGGATTTTTTTTTTTTTTTTTTCCAAAATCAGACTTGACACCAGAGAGGCTGAATACCGCACTGAGTCAATGCGGTCTTAGCCTCTCTGGTCTCAACACTCTGTCTGATTTTGGATTTTTTTTTTTTTTTTTTTCAAAATCAGACTTGACACCAGAGAGGCTGAATACCGCACTGAGTCAATGCGGTCTTAGCCTCTCTGGTGTCAACACTCTGTCTGATTTTGGATTTTTTTTTTTTTTTTCTCAAAATCAGACTTGACACCAGAGAGGCTGAATACCGCACTGAGTCAATGCAGTCTTAGCCTCTCTGGTGTCAACACTCTGTCTGATTTTGGATTTTTTTTTTTTTTTTCCAAAATCAGACTTGACACCAGAGAGGCTGAATACCGCACTGAGTCAATGCGGTCTTAGCCTCTCTGGTCTCAACACTCTGTCTGATTTTGGATTTTTTTTTTTTTTTTTCAAAAATCAGACTTGACACCAGAGAGGCTGAATACCGCACTGAGTCAATGCGGTCTTAGCCTCTCTGGTCTCAACACTCTGTCTGATTTTGGATTTTTTTTTTTTTTTTTTCAAAATCAGACTTGACACCAGAGAGGCTGAATACCGCACTGAGTCAATGCGGTCTTAGCCTCTCTGGTGTCAACACTCTGTCTGATTTTGGATTTTTTTTTTTTTTTTCCAAAATCAGACTTGACACCAGAGAGGCTGAATACCGCACTGAGTCAATGCGGTCTTAGCCTCTCTGGTGTCAACACTCTGTCTGATTTTGGATTTTTTTTCCCCAAAATCAGACTTGACACCAGAGAGGCTGAATACCGCACTGAGTCAATGTGGTCTTAGCCTCTCTGGTCTCAACACTCTGTCTGATTTTGGATTTTTTTTTTTTTTTTTCCAAAATCAGACTTGACACCAGAGAGGCTGAATACCGCACTGAGTCAATGCGGTCTTAGCCTCTCTGGTGTCAACACTCTGTCTGATTTTGGATTTTTTTTTTTTTTTTTCCAAAATCCGACTTGACACCAGAGAGGCTGAATACCGCACTGAGTCAATGCGGTCTTAGCCTCTCTGGTGTCAACACTCTGTCTGATTTTGGATTTTTTTTTTTTTTTTTTTCTAAAATCAGACTTGACACCAGAGAGGCTGAACACTGAGTCAATGCGGTCTTAGCCTCTCTGGTCTCAACACTCTGTCTGATTTTTGATTTTTTTTTTTTTTTTTTCAAAATCAGACTTGACACCAGAGAGGCTGAATACCGCACTGAGTCAATGCGGTCTTAGCCTCTCTGGTCTCAACACTCTGTCTGATTTTGGATTTTTTTTTTTTTTTTTTCCAAAATCAGACTTGACACCAGAGAGGCTGAATACCGCACTGAGTCAATGCGGTCTTAGCCTCTCTGGTCTCAACACTCTCTCTGATTTTGGATTTTTTTTTTTTTTTTTTCAAAATCAGACTTGACACCAGAGAGGCTGAATACCGCACTGAGTCAATGCGGTCTTAGCCTCTCTGGTCTCAACACTCTGTCTGATTTTGGATTTTTTTTTTTTTTTTTTTCAAAATCAGACTTGACACCAGAGAGGCTGAATACCGCACTGAGTCAATGCGGTCTTAGCCTCTCTGGTGTCAACACTCTGTCTGATTTTGGATTTTTTTTTTTTTTTTCTCAAAATCAGACTTGACACCAGAGAGGCTGAATACCGCACTGAGTCAATGCAGTCTTAGCCTCTCTGGTGTCAACACTCTGTCTGATTTTGGATTTTTTTTTTTTTTTTCCAAAATCAGACTTGACACCAGAGAGGCCGAATACCGCACTGAGTCAATGCGGTCTTAGCCTCTCTGGTCTCAACACTCTGTCTGATTTTGGATTTATTTATTTTTTTTCAAAAATCAGACTTGACACCAGAGAGGCTGAATACCGCACTGAGTCAATGCGGTCTTAGCCTCTCTGGTCTCAACACTCTGTCTGATTTTGAATTTTTTTTTTTTTTTTTTCAAAATCAGACTTGACACCAGAGAGGCTGAATACCGCACTGAGTCAATGCGGTCTTAGCCTCTCTGGTGTCAACACTCTGTCTGATTTTGGATTTTTTTTTTTTTTTTCCAAAATCAGACTTGACACCAGAGAGGCTGAATACCGCACTGAGTCAATGCGGTCTTAGCCTCTCTGGTGTCAACACTCTGTCTGATTTTGGATTTTTTTTTCCCAAAATCAGACTTGACACCAGAGAGGCTGAATACCGCACTGAGTCAATGTGGTCTTAGCCTCTCTGGTCTCAACACTCTGTCTGATTTTGGATTTTTTTTTTTTTTTTTTCAAAAATCAGACTTGACACCAGAGAGGCTGAATACCGCACTGAGTCAATGCGGTCTTAGCCTCTCTGGTGTCAACACTCTGTCTGATTTTGGATTTTTTTTTTTTTTTTTCCAAAATCAGACTTGACACCAGAGAGGCTGAACACTGAGTCAATGCGGTCTTAGCCTCTCTGGTCTCAACACTCTCTCTGATTTTGGATTTTTTTTTTTTTTTTTCCAAAATCAGACTTGACACCAGAGAGGCTGAATACCGCACTGAGTCAATGCGGTCTTAGCCTCTCTGGTCTCAACACTCTGTCTGATTTTGGATTTTTTTTTTTTTTTCCAAAATCAGACTTGACACCAGAGAGGCTGAATACCGCACTGAGTCAATGCAGTCTTAGCCTCTCTGGTGTCAACACTCTGTCTGATTTTGGATTTTTTTTTTTTTTTTTCCAAAATCAGACTTGACACCAGAGAGGCTGAATACCGCACTGAGTCAATGCGGTCTTAGCCTCTCTGGTGTCAACACTCTGTCTGATTTTGGATTTTTTTTTTTTTTTTTTCCAAAATCAGACTTGACACCAGAGAGGCTGAATACCGCACTGAGTCAATGCGGTCTTAGCCTCTCTGGTCTCAACACTCTGTCTGATTTTGGATTTTTTTTTTTTTTTTTTCCAAAATCAGACTTGACACCAGAGAGGCTGAATACCGCACTGAGTCAATGCGGTCTTAGCCTCTCTGGTGTCAACACTCTGTCTGATTTTGGATTTTTTTTTTTTTTTTTTCCAAAATCAGACTTGACACCAGAGAGGCTGAACACTGAGTCAATGCGGTCTTAGCCTCTCTGGTCTCAACACTCTCTCTGATTTTGGATTTTTTTTTTTTTTTTTCCAAAATCAGACTTGACACCAGAGAGGCTGAATACCGCACTGAGTCAATGCGGTCTTAGCCTCTCTGGTCTCAACACTCTGTCTGATTTTGGATTTTTTTTTTTTTTTTCCAAAATCAGACTTGACACCAGAGAGGCTGAATACCGCACTGAGTCAATGCGGTCTTAGCCTCTCTGGTGTCAACACTCTGTCAGATTTTGGATTTTTTTTTTTTTTTTCCAAAATCAGACTTGACACCAGAGAGGCTGAATACCGCACTGAGTCAATGCGGTCTTAGCCTCTCTGGTGTCAACACTCTGTCTGATTTTGGATTTTTTTTTTTTTTTTTTCCAAAATCAGACTTGACACCAGAGAGGCTGAACATTGAGTCAATGCGGTCTTAGCCTCTCTGGTCTCAACACTCTCTCTGATTTTGGATTTTTTTTTTTTTTTTTCCAAAATCAGACTTGACACCAGAGAGACTGAATACCGCACTGAGTCAATGCGGTCTTAGCCTCTCTGGTCTCAACACTCTGTCTGATTTTGGATTTTTTTTTTTTTTTTTTTCAAAATCAGACTTGACACCAGAGAGGCTGAATACCGCACTGAGTCAATGCGGTCTTAGCCTCTCTGGTCTCAACACTCTGTCTGATTTTGGATTTTTTTTTTTTTTTTCCAAAATCAGACTTGACACCAGAGAGGCTGAATACCGCACTGAGTCAATGCGGTCTTAGCCTCTCTGGTGTCAACACTCTGTCTGATTTTGGATTTTTTTTTTTTTTTTCCAAAATCAGACTTGACACCAGAGAGGCTGAATACCGCACTGAGTCAATGCGGTCTTAGCCTCTCTGGTGTCAACACTCTGTCTGATTTTGGATTTTTTTTTTTTTTTTTTCCAAAATCAGACTTGACACCAGAGAGGCTGAATACCGCACTGAGTCAATGCGGTCTTAGCCTCTCTGGTCTCAACACTCTGTCTGATTTTGGATTTTTTTTTTTTTTTTCCAAAATCAGACTTGACACCAGAGAGGCTGAATACCGCACTGAGTCAATGCGGTCTTAGCCTCTCTGGTGTCAACACTCTGTCTGATTTTGGATTTTTTTTTTTTTTTTTTCCAAAATCAGACTTGACACCAGAGAGGCTGAACATTGAGTCAATGCGGTCTTAGCCTCTCTGGTCTCAACACTCTCTCTGATTTTGGATTTTTTTTTTTTTTTTTCCAAAATCAGACTTGACACCAGAGAGACTGACTACCGCACTGAGTCAATGCGGTCTTAGCCTCTCTGGTCTCAACACTCTGTCTGATTTTGGATTTTTTTTTTTTTTTTTTTCAAAATCAGACTTGACACCAGAGAGGCTGAATACCGCACTGAGTCAATGCGGTCTTAGCCTCTCTGGTCTCAACACTCTGTCTGATTTTGGATTTTTTTTTTTTTTTTTTCCAAAATCAGACGTGACACCAGAGAGGCTGAATACCGCACTGAGTCAATGCGGTCTTAGCCTCTCTGGTCTCAACACTCTGTCTGATTTTGGATTTTTTTTTTTTTTTCCAAAATCAGACTTGACACCAGAGAGGCTGAATACCGCACTGAGTCAATGCGGTCTTAGCCTCTCTGGTGTCAACACTCTGTCTGATTTTCGATTTTTTTTTTTTTTTTTCCAAAATCAGACTTGACACCAGAGAGGCTGAATACCGCACTGAGTCAATGCGGTCTTAGCCTCTCTGGTGTCAACACTCTGTCTGATTTTGGATTTTTTTTTTTTTTTTTTTTTCCAAAATCAGACTTGACACCAGAGAGGCTGAACACTGAGTCAATGCGGTCTTAGCCTCTCTGGTCTCAACACTCTGTCTGATTTTGGATTTTTTTTTTTTTTTTTTCAAAATCAGACTTGACACCAGAGAGGCTGAATACCGCACTGAGTCAATGCGGTCTTAGCCTCTCTGGTCTCAACACTCTGTCTGATTTTGGATTTTTTTTTTTTTTTTTTCCAAAATCAGACTTGACACCAGAGAGGCTGAATACCGCACTGAGTCAATGCGGTCTTAGCCTCTCTGGTGTCAACACTCTGTCTGATTTTGGATTTTTTTTTTTTTTTTTTCCAAAATCAGACTTGACACCAGAGAGGCTGAACACTGAGTCAATGCGGTCTTAGCCTCTCTGGTCTCAACACTCTGTCTGATTTTGGATTTTTTTTTTTTTTCCAAAATCAGACTTGACACCAGAGAGGCTGAATACCGCACTGAGTTAATGCGGTCTTAGCCTCTCTGTTGTCAACACTCTGTCTGATTTTGGATTTTTTTTTTTTTTTCCCCAAAATCAGACTTGACACCAGAGAGGCTGAATACCGCACTGAGTCAATGCGGTCTTAGCCTCTCTGGTCTCAACACTCTCTCTGATTTTGGATTTTTTTTTTTTTTTTTTCAAAATCAGACTTGACACCAGAGAGGCTGAATACCGCACTGAGTCAATGCGGTCTTAGCCTCTCTGGTGTCAACACTCTGTCTGATTTTGGATTTTTTTTTTTTTTTTTTCCAAAATCAGACTTGACACCAGAGAGGCTGAATACCGCACTGAGTCAATGCGGTCTTAGTCTCTCTGGTCTCAACACTCTGTCTGATTTTGGATTTTTTTTTTTTTTTTTTCAAAATCAGGCTTGACACCAGAGAGGCTGAATACCGCACTGAGTCAATGCGGTCTTAGCCTCTCTGGTGTCAACACTCTGTCTGATTTTGGATTTTTTTTTTCTCAAAATCAGACTTGACACCAGAGAGGCTGAATACCGCACTGAGTCAATGCAGTCTTAGCCTCTCTGGTGTCAACACTCTGTCTGATTTTTGATTTTTTTTTTTTTTTTCCAAAATCAGACTTGACACCAGAGAGGCTGAATACCGCACTGAGTCAATGCGGTCTTAGCCTCTCTGGTGTCAACACTCTGTCTGATTTTGGATTTTTTTTTTTTTTTTTCAAAAATCAGACTTGACACCAGAGAGGCTGAATACCGCACTGAGTCAATGCGGTCTTAGCCTCTCTGGTCTCAACACTCTGTCTGATTTTGGATTTTTTTTTTTTTTTTTTTCAAAATCAGACTTGACACCAGAGAGGCTGAATACCGCACTGAGTCAATGCGGTCTTAGCCTCTCTGGTGTCAACACTCTGTCTGATTTTGGATTTTTTTTTTTTTTTTCTCAAAATCAGACTTGACACCAGAGAGGCTGAATACCGCACTGAGTCAATGCAGTCTTAGCCTCTCTGGTGTCAACACTCTGTCTGATTTTGGATTTTTTTTTTTTTTTTCCAAAATCAGACTTGACACCAGAGAGGCCGAATACCGCACTGAGTCAATGCGGTCTTAGCCTCTCTGGTCTCAACACTCTGTCTGATTTTGGATTTATTTATTTTTTTTCAAAAATCAGACTTGACACCAGAGAGGCTGAATACCGCACTGAGTCAATGCGGTCTTAGCCTCTCTGGTCTCAACACTCTGTCTGATTTTGAATTTTTTTTTTTTTTTTTTCAAAATCAGACTTGACACCAGAGAGGCTGAATACCGCACTGAGTCAATGCGGTCTTAGCCTCTCTGGTGTCAACACTCTGTCTGATTTTGGATTTTTTTTTTTTTTTTCCAAAATCAGACTTGACACCAGAGAGGCTGAATACCGCACTGAGTCAATGCGGTCTTAGCCTCTCTGGTGTCAACACTCTGTCTGATTTTGGATTTTTTTTTTCCCAAAATCAGACTTGACACCAGAGAGGCTGAATACCGCACTGAGTCAATGTGGTCTTAGCCTCTCTGGTCTCAACACTCTGTCTGATTTTGGATTTTTTTTTTTTTTTTTTCAAAAATCAGACTTGACACCAGAGAGGCTGAATACCGCACTGAGTCAATGCGGTCTTAGCCTCTCTGGTGTCAACACTCTGTCTGATTTTGGATTTTTTTTTTTTTTTTTCCAAAATCAGACTTGACACCAGAGAGGCTGAACACTGAGTCAATGCGGTCTTAGCCTCTCTGGTCTCAACACTCTCTCTGATTTTGGATTTTTTTTTTTTTTTTTCCAAAATCAGACTTGACACCAGAGAGGCTGAATACCGCACTGAGTCAATGCGGTCTTAGCCTCTCTGGTCTCAACACTCTGTCTGATTTTGGATTTTTTTTTTTTTTTCCAAAATCAGACTTGACACCAGAGAGGCTGAATACCGCACTGAGTCAATGCAGTCTTAGCCTCTCTGGTGTCAACACTCTGTCTGATTTTGGATTTTTTTTTTTTTTTTTCCAAAATCAGACTTGACACCAGAGAGGCTGAATACCGCACTGAGTCAATGCGGTCTTAGCCTCTCTGGTGTCAACACTCTGTCTGATTTTGGATTTTTTTTTTTTTTTTTCCAAAATCAGACTTGACACCAGAGAGGCTGAATACCGCACTGAGTCAATGCGGTCTTAGCCTCTCTGGTCTCAACACTCTGTCTGATTTTGGATTTTTTTTTTTTTTTTTCCAAAATCAGACTTGACACCAGAGAGGCTGAATACCGCACTGAGTCAATGCGGTCTTAGCCTCTCTGGTGTCAACACTCTGTCTGATTTTGGATTTTTTTTTTTTTTTTTTCCAAAATCAGACTTGACACCAGAGAGGCTGAACACTGAGTCAATGCGGTCTTAGCCTCTCTGGTCTCAACACTCTCTCTGATTTTGGATTTTTTTTTTTTTTTTTCCAAAATCAGACTTGACACCAGAGAGGCTGAATACCGCACTGAGTCAATGCGGTCTTAGCCTCTCTGGTCTCAACACTCTGTCTGATTTTGGATTTTTTTTTTTTTTTTTCCAAAATCAGACTTGACACCAGAGAGGCTGAATACCGCACTGAGTCAATGCGGTCTTAGCCTCTCTGGTGTCAACACTCTGTCTGATTTTGGATTTTTTTTTTTTTTTTCCAAAATCAGACTTGACACCAGAGAGGCTGAATACCGCACTGAGTCAATGCGGTCTTAGCCTCTCTGGTGTCAACACTCTGTCTGATTTTGGATTTTTTTTTTTTTTTTTTCCAAAATCAGACTTGACACCAGAGAGGCTGAACATTGAGTCAATGCGGTCTTAGCCTCTCTGGTCTCAACACTCTCTCTGATTTTGGATTTTTTTTTTTTTTTTTCCAAAATCAGACTTGACACCAGAGAGACTGAATACCGCACTGAGTCAATGCGGTCTTAGCCTCTCTGGTCTCAACACTCTGTCTGATTTTGGATTTTTTTTTTTTTTTTTTTCAAAATCAGACTTGACACCAGAGAGGCTGAATACCGCACTGAGTCAATGCGGTCTTAGCCTCTCTGGTCTCAACACTCTGTCTGATTTTGGATTTTTTTTTTTTTTTTCCAAAATCAGACTTGACACCAGAGAGGCTGAATACCGCACTGAGTCAATGCGGTCTTAGCCTCTCTGGTGTCAACACTCTGTCTGATTTTGGATTTTTTTTTTTTTTTCCAAAATCAGACTTGACACCAGAGAGGCTGAATACCGCACTGAGTCAATGCGGTCTTAGCCTCTCTGGTGTCAACACTCTGTCTGATTTTGGATTTTTTTTTTTTTTTTTCCAAAATCAGACTTGACACCAGAGAGGCTGAATACCGCACTGAGTCAATGCGGTCTTAGCCTCTCTGGTCTCAACACTCTGTCTGATTTTGGATTTTTTTTTTTTTTTTCCAAAATCAGACTTGACACCAGAGAGGCTGAATACCGCACTGAGTCAATGCGGTCTTAGCCTCTCTGGTGTCAACACTCTGTCTGATTTTGGATTTTTTTTTTTTTTTTTTTCCAAAATCAGACTTGACACCAGAGAGGCTGAACATTGAGTCAATGCGGTCTTAGCCTCTCTGGTCTCAACACTCTCTCTGATTTTGGATTTTTTTTTTTTTTTTTTCCAAAATCAGACTTGACACCAGAGAGACTGACTACCGCACTGAGTCAATGCGGTCTTAGCCTCTCTGGTCTCAACACTCTGTCTGATTTTGGATTTTTTTTTTTTTTTTTTTCAAAATCAGACTTGACACCAGAGAGGCTGAATACCGCACTGAGTCAATGCGGTCTTAGCCTCTCTGGTCTCAACACTCTGTCTGATTTTGGATTATTTTTTTTTTTTTTTCCAAAATCAGACGTGACACCAGAGAGGCTGAATACCGCACTGAGTCAATGCGGTCTTAGCCTCTCTGGTCTCAACACTCTGTCTGATTTTGGATTTTTTTTTTTTTTTCCAAAATCAGACTTGACACCAGAGAGGCTGAATACCGCACTGAGTCAATGCGGTCTTAGCCTCTCTGGTGTCAACACTCTGTCTGATTTTCGATTTTTTTTTTTTTTTTTCCAAAATCAGACTTGACACCAGAGAGGCTGAATACCGCACTGAGTCAATGCGGTCTTAGCCTCTCTGGTGTCAACACTCTGTCTGATTTTGGATTTTTTTTTTTTTTTTTTTTTCCAAAATCAGACTTGACACCAGAGAGGCTGAACACTGAGTCAATGCGGTCTTAGCCTCTCTGGTCTCAACACTCTGTCTGATTTTGGATTTTTTTTTTTTTTTTTCAAAATCAGACTTGACACCAGAGAGGCTGAATACCGCACTGAGTCAATGCGGTCTTAGCCTCTCTGGTCTCAACACTCTGTCTGATTTTGGATTTTTTTTTTTTTTTTTTCCAAAATCAGACTTGACACCAGAGAGGCTGAATACCGCACTGAGTCAATGCGGTCTTAGCCTCTCTGGTGTCAACACTCTGTCTGATTTTGGATTTTTTTTTTTTTTTTTTCCAAAATCAGACTTGACACCAGAGAGGCTGAACACTGAGTCAATGCGGTCTTAGCCTCTCTGGTCTCAACACTCTGTCTGATTTTGGATTTTTTTTTTTTTTTCCAAAATCAGACTTGACACCAGAGAGGCTGAATACCGCACTGAGTTAATGCGGTCTTAGCCTCTCTGTTGTCAACACTCTGTCTGATTTTGGATTTTTTTTTTTTTTTTCCCCAAAATCAGACTTGACACCAGAGAGGCTGAATACTGCACTGAGTCAATGCGGTCTTAGCCTCTCTGGTCTCAACACTCTCTCTGATTTTGGATTTTTTTTTTTTTTTTTTCAAAATCAGACTTGACACCAGAGAGGCTGAATACCGCACTGAGTCAATGCGGTCTTAGCCTCTCTGGTGTCAACACTCTGTCTGATTTTGGATTTTTTTTTTTTTTTTTTCCAAAATCAGACTTGACACCAGAGAGGCTGAATACCGCACTGAGTCAATGCGGTCTTAGTCTCTCTGGTCTCAACACTCTGTCTGATTTTGGATTTTTTTTTTTTTTTTTTCAAAATCAGGCTTGACACCAGAGAGGCTGAATACCGCACTGAGTCAATGCGGTCTTAGCCTCTCTGGTGTCAACACTCTGTCTGATTTTGGATTTTTTTTTTTTTTTTCTCAAAATCAGACTTGACACCAGAGAGGCTGAATACCGCACTGAGTCAATGCAGTCTTAGCCTCTCTGGTGTCAACACTCTGTCTGATTTTTGATTTTTTTTTTTTTTTTCCAAAATCAGACTTGACACCAGAGAGGCTGAATACCGCACTGAGTCAATGCGGTCTTAGCCTCTCTGGTGTCAACACTCTGTCTGATTTTGGATTTTTTTTTTTTTTTTTCAAAAATCAGACTTGACACCAGAGAGGCTGAATACCGCACTGAGTCAATGCGGTCTTAGCCTCTCTGGTCTCAACACTCTGTCTGATTTTGGATTTTTTTTTTTTTTTTTTTCAAAATCAGACTTGACACCAGAGAGGCTGAATACCGCACTGAGTCAATGCGGTCTTAGCCTCTCTGGTGTCAACACTCTGTCTGATTTTGGATTTTTTTTTTTTTTTTCTCAAAATCAGACTTGACACCAGAGAGGCTGAATACCGCACTGAGTCAATGCAGTCTTAGCCTCTCTGGTGTCAACACTCTGTCTGATTTTGGATTTTTTTTTTTTTTTTCCAAAATCAGACTTGACACCAGAGAGGCCGAATACCGCACTGAGTCAATGCGGTCTTAGCCTCTCTGGTCTCAACACTCTGTCTGATTTTGGATTTATTTATTTTTTTTCAAAAATCAGACTTGACACCAGAGAGGCTGAATACCGCACTGAGTCAATGCGGTCTTAGCCTCTCTGGTCTCAACACTCTGTCTGATTTTGAATTTTTTTTTTTTTTTTTTCAAAATCAGACTTGACACCAGAGAGGCTGAATACCGCACTGAGTCAATGCGGTCTTAGCCTCTCTGGTGTCAACACTCTGTCTGATTTTGGATTTTTTTTTTTTTTTTCCAAAATCAGACTTGACACCAGAGAGGCTGAATACCGCACTGAGTCAATGCGGTCTTAGCCTCTCTGGTGTCAACACTCTGTCTGATTTTGGATTTTTTTTTCCCAAAATCAGACTTGACACCAGAGAGGCTGAATACCGCACTGAGTCAATGTGGTCTTAGCCTCTCTGGTCTCAACACTCTGTCTGATTTTGGATTTTTTTTTTTTTTTTTCAAAAATCAGACTTGACACCAGAGAGGCTGAATACCGCACTGAGTCAATGCGGTCTTAGCCTCTCTGGTGTCAACACTCTGTCTGATTTTGGATTTTTTTTTTTTTTTTTCCAAAATCAGACTTGACACCAGAGAGGCTGAACACTGAGTCAATGCGGTCTTAGCCTCTCTGGTCTCAACACTCTCTCTGATTTTGGATTTTTTTTTTTTTTTTTCCAAAATCAGACTTGACACCAGAGAGGCTGAATACCGCACTGAGTCAATGCGGTCTTAGCCTCTCTGGTCTCAACACTCTGTCTGATTTTGGATTTTTTTTTTTTTTTCCAAAATCAGACTTGACACCAGAGAGGCTGAATACCGCACTGAGTCAATGCAGTCTTAGCCTCTCTGGTGTCAACACTCTGTCTGATTTTGGATTTTTTTTTTTTTTTTTCCAAAATCAGACTTGACACCAGAGAGGCTGAATACCGCACTGAGTCAATGCGGTCTTAGCCTCTCTGGTGTCAACACTCTGTCTGATTTTGGATTTTTTTTTTTTTTTTTTCCAAAATCAGACTTGACACCAGAGAGGCTGAATACCGCACTGAGTCAATGCGGTCTTAGCCTCTCTGGTGTCAACACTCTGTCTGATTTTGGATTTTTTTTTTTTTTTTTTCCAAAATCAGACTTGACACCAGAGAGGCTGAACACTGAGTCAATGCGGTCTTAGCCTCTCTGGTCTCAACACTCTCTCTGATTTTGGATTTTTTTTTTTTTTTTTCCAAAATCAGACTTGACACCAGAGAGGCTGAATACCGCACTGAGTCAATGCGGTCTTAGCCTCTCTGGTCTCAACACTCTGTCTGATTTTGGATTTTTTTTTTTTTTTTTCCAAAATCAGACTTGACACCAGAGAGGCTGAATACCGCACTGAGTCAATGCGGTCTTAGCCTCTCTGGTGTCAACACTCTGTCTGATTTTGGATTTTTTTTTTTTTTTTCCAAAATCAGACTTGACACCAGAGAGGCTGAATACCGCACTGAGTCAATGCGGTCTTAGCCTCTCTGGTGTCAACACTCTGTCTGATTTTGGATTTTTTTTTTTTTTTTTTCCAAAATCAGACTTGACACCAGAGAGGCTGAACATTGAGTCAATGCGGTCTTAGCCTCTCTGGTCTCAACACTCTCTCTGATTTTGGATTTTTTTTTTTTTTTTTCCAAAATCAGACTTGACACCAGAGAGACTGAATACCGCACTGAGTCAATGCGGTCTTAGCCTCTCTGGTCTCAACACTCTGTCTGATTTTGGATTTTTTTTTTTTTTTTTTTCAAAATCAGACTTGACACCAGAGAGGCTGAATACCGCACTGAGTCAATGCGGTCTTAGCCTCTCTGGTCTCAACACTCTGTCTGATTTTGGATTTTTTTTTTTTTTTCCAAAATCAGACTTGACACCAGAGAGGCTGAATACCGCACTGAGTCAATGCGGTCTTAGCCTCTCTGGTGTCAACACTCTGTCTGATTTTGGATTTTTTTTTTTTTTTCCAAAATCAGACTTGACACCAGAGAGGCTGAATACCGCACTGAGTCAATGCGGTCTTAGCCTCTCTGGTGTCAACACTCTGTCTGATTTTGGATTTTTTTTTTTTTTTTTCCAAAATCAGACTTGACACCAGAGAGGCTGAATACCGCACTGAGTCAATGCGGTCTTAGCCTCTCTGGTCTCAACACTCTGTCTGATTTTGGATTTTTTTTTTTTTTTTCCAAAATCAGACTTGACACCAGAGAGGCTGAATACCGCACTGAGTCAATGCGGTCTTAGCCTCTCTGGTGTCAACACTCTGTCTGATTTTGGATTTTTTTTTTTTTTTTTTCCAAAATCAGACTTGACACCAGAGAGGCTGAACATTGAGTCAATGCGGTCTTAGCCTCTCTGGTCTCAACACTCTCTCTGATTTTGGATTTTTTTTTTTTTTTTTCCAAAATCAGACTTGACACCAGAGAGACTGACTACCGCACTGAGTCAATGCGGTCTTAGCCTCTCTGGTCTCAACACTCTGTCTGATTTTGGATTTTTTTTTTTTTTTTTTTCAAAATCAGACTTGACACCAGAGAGGCTGAATACCGCACTGAGTCAATGCGGTCTTAGCCTCTCTGGTCTCAACACTCTGTCTGATTTTGGATTTTTTTTTTTTTTTTTTCCAAAATCAGACGTGACACCAGAGAGGCTGAATACCGCACTGAGTCAATGCGGTCTTAGCCTCTCTGGTCTCAACACTCTGTCTGATTTTGGATTTTTTTTTTTTTTCCAAAATCAGACTTGACACCAGAGAGGCTGAATACCGCACTGAGTCAATGCGGTCTTAGCCTCTCTGGTGTCAACACTCTGTCTGATTTTCGATTTTTTTTTTTTTTTTTCCAAAATCAGACTTGACACCAGAGAGGCTGAATACCGCACTGAGTCAATGCGGTCTTAGCCTCTCTGGTGTCAACACTCTGTCTGATTTTGGATTTTTTTTTTTTTTTTTTTTCCAAAATCAGACTTGACACCAGAGAGGCTGAACACTGAGTCAATGCGGTCTTAGCCTCTCTGGTCTCAACACTCTGTCTGATTTTGGATTTTTTTTTTTTTTTTTTCAAAATCAGACTTGACACCAGAGAGGCTGAATACCGCACTGAGTCAATGCGGTCTTAGCCTCTCTGGTCTCAACACTCTGTCTGATTTTGGATTTTTTTTTTTTTTTTTTCCAAAATCAGACTTGACACCAGAGAGGCTGAATACCGCACTGAGTCAATGCGGTCTTAGCCTCTCTGGTGTCAACACTCTGTCTGATTTTGGATTTTTTTTTTTTTTTTTTCCAAAATCAGACTTGACACCAGAGAGGCTGAACACTGAGTCAATGCGGTCTTAGCCTCTCTGGTCTCAACACTCTGTCTGATTTTGGATTTTTTTTTTTTTTCCAAAATCAGACTTGACACCAGAGAGGCTGAATACCGCACTGAGTTAATGCGGTCTTAGCCTCTCTGTTGTCAACACTCTGTCTGATTTTGGATTTTTTTTTTTTTTCCCCCAAAATCAGACTTGACACCAGAGAGGCTGAATACCGCACTGAGTCAATGCGGTCTTAGCCTCTCTGGTCTCAACACTCTCTCTGATTTTGGATTTTTTTTTTTTTTTTTTCAAAATCAGACTTGACACCAGAGAGGCTGAATACCGCACTGAGTCAATGCGGTCTTAGCCTCTCTGGTGTCAACACTCTGTCTGATTTTGGATTTTTTTTTTTTTTTTTTCCAAAATCAGACTTGACACCAGAGAGGCTGAATACCGCACTGAGTCAATGCGGTCTTAGTCTCTCTGGTCTCAACACTCTGTCTGATTTTGGATTTTTTTTTTTTTTTTTTCAAAATCAGGCTTGACACCAGAGAGGCTGAATACCGCACTGAGTCAATGCGGTCTTAGCCTCTCTGGTGTCAACACTCTGTCTGATTTTGGATTTTTTTTTTTTTTTTCTCAAAATCAGACTTGACACCAGAGAGGCTGAATACCGCACTGAGTCAATGCAGTCTTAGCCTCTCTGGTGTCAACACTCTGTCTGATTTTTGATTTTTTTTTTTTTTTTCCAAAATCAGACTTGACACCAGAGAGGCTGAATACCGCACTGAGTCAATGCGGTCTTAGCCTCTCTGGTGTCAACACTCTGTCTGATTTTGGATTTTTTTTTTTTTTTTTCAAAAATCAGACTTGACACCAGAGAGGCTGAATACCGCACTGAGTCAATGCGGTCTTAGCCTCTCTGGTCTCAACACTCTGTCTGATTTTGGATTTTTTTTTTTTTTTTTCAAAATCAGACTTGACACCAGAGAGGCTGAATACCGCACTGAGTCAATGCGGTGGTCTTAGCCTCTCTGGTGTCAACACTCTGTCTGATTTTGGATTTTTTTTTTTTTTCCAAAATCAGACTTGACACCAGAGAGGCTGAATACCGCACTGAGTCAATGCGGTCTTAGCCTCTCTGGTGTCAACACTCTGTCTGATTTTGGATTTTTTTTTCCCAAAATCAGACTTGACACCAGAGAGGCTGAATACCGCACTGAGTCAATGCGGTCTTAGCCTCTCTGGTCTCAACACTCTGTCTGATTTTGGATTTTTTTTTTTTTTTTTCCAAAATCAGACTTGACACCAGAGAGGCTGAACACTGAGTCAATGCGGTCTTAGCCTCTCTGGTCTCAACACTCTCTCTGATTTTGGATTTTTTTTTTTTTTTTTCCAAAATCAGACTTGACACCAGAGAGGCTGAATACCGCACTGAGTCAATGCGGTCTTAGCCTCTCTGGTCTCAACACTCTGTCTGATTTTGGATTTTTTTTTTTTTTTCCAAAATCAGACTTGACACCAGAGAGGCTGAATACCGCACTGAGTCAATGCGGTCTTAGCCTCTCTGGTGTCAACACTCTGTCTGATTTTGGATTTTTTTTTTTTTTTTCCAAAATCAGACTTGACACCAGAGAGGCTGAATACCGCACTGAGTCAATGCGGTCTTAGCCTCTCTGGTGTCAACACTCTGTCTGATTTTGGATTTTTTTTTTTTTTTTTTCCAAAATCAGACTTGACACCAGAGAGGCTGAATACCGCACTGAGTCAATGCGGTCTTAGCCTCTCTGGTCTCAACACTCTGTCTGATTTTGGATTTTTTTTTTTTTTTTTCCAAAATCAGACTTGACACCAGAGAGGCTGAATACCGCACTGAGTCAATGCGGTCTTAGCCTCTCTGGTGTCAACACTCTGTCTGATTTTGGATTTTTTTTTTTTTTTTTCAAAAATCAGACTTGACACCAGAGAGGCTGAACATTGAGTCAATGCGGTCTTAGCCTCTCTGGTCTCAACACTCTCTGATTTTGGATTTTTTTTTTTTTTTTTCAAAAATCAGACTTGACACCAGAGAGACTGAATACCGCACTGAGTCAATGCGGTCTTAGCCTCTCTGGTCTCAACACTCTGTCTGATTTTGGATTTTTTTTTTTTTTTTTCAAAATCAGACTTGACACCAGAGAGGCTGAATACCGCACTGAGTCAATGCGGTCTTAGCCTCTCTGGTCTCAACACTCTGTCTGATTTTGGATTTTTTTTTTTTTTTTTTCCAAAATCAGACGTGACACCAGAGAGGCTGAATACCGCACTGAGTCAATGCGGTCTTAGCCTCTCTGGTGTCAACACTCTGTCTGATTTTGGATTTTTTTTTTTTTTTTTCCAAAATCAGACTTGACACCAGAGAGGCTGAACACTGAGTCAATGCGGTCTTAGCCTCTCTGGTCTCAACACTCTCTCTGATTTTGGATTTTTTTTTTTTTTTTTCCAAAATCAGACTTGACACCAGAGAGGCTGAATACCGCACTGAGTCAATGCGGTCTTAGCCTCTCTGGTCTCAACACTCTGTCTGATTTTGGATTTTCTTTTTTTTTTCCAAAATCAGACTTGACACCAGAGAGGCTGAATACCGCACTGAGTCAATGCGGTCTTAGCCTCTCTGGTGTCAACACTCTGTCTGATTTTGGATTTTTTTTTTTTTTTTTCCAAAATCAGACTTGACACCAGAGAGGCTGATACCGCACTGAGTCAATGCGGTCTTAGCCTCTCTGGTGTCAACACTCTGTCTGATTTTGGATTTTTTTTTTTTTTTTTCCAAAATCAGACTTGACACCAGAGAGGCTGAATACCGCACTGAGTCAATGCGGTCTTAGCCTCTCTGGTCTCAACACTCTGTCTGATTTTGGATTTTTTTTTTTTTTTTCCAAATCAGACTTGACACCAGAGAGGCTGATACCGCACTGAGTCAATGCGGTCTTAGCCTCTCTGGTCTCAACACTCTGTCTGATTTTGGATTTTTTTTTTTTTTTTTTCCAAAATCAGACTTGACACCAGAGAGGCTGAATACCGCACTGAGTCAATGCGGTCTTAGCCTCTCTGGTGTCAACACTCTGTCTGATTTTGGATTTTTTTTTTTTTTTTTCCAAAATCAGACTTGACACCAGAGAGGCTGAACACTGAGTCAATGCGGTCTTAGCCTCTCTGGTCCTCAACACTCTCTCTGATTTTGGATTTTTTTTTTTTTTTCCAAAATCAGACTTGACACCAGAGAGGCTGAATACCGCACTGAGTCAATGCGGTCTTAGCCTCTCTGGTCTCAACACTCTGTCTGATTTTGGATTTTTTTTTTTTTTCCAAAATCAGACTTGACACCAGAGAGGCTGAATACCGCACTGAGTCAATGCGGTCTTAGCCTCTCTGGTCTCAACACTCTGTCTGATTTTGGATTTTTTTTTTTTTTTTTCAAAATCAGGCTTGACACCAGAGAGGCTGAATACCGCACTGAGTCAATGCGGTCTTAGCCTCTCTGGTGTCAACACTCTGTCTGATTTTGGATTTTTTTTTTTTTTTTCTCAAAATCAGACTTGACACCAGAGAGGCTGAATACCGCACTGAGTCAATGCAGTCTTAGCCTCTCTGGTGTCAACACTCTGTCTGATTTTGATTTTTTTTTTTTTTTTTCCAAAATCAGACTTGACACCAGAGAGGCTGAATACCGCACTGAGTCAATGCGGTCTTAGCCTCTCTGGTGTCAACACTCTGTCTGATTTTGGATTTTTTTTTTTTTTTTCCAAAATCAGACTTGACACCAGAGAGGCTGAATACCGCACTGAGTCAATGCGGTCTTAGCCTCTCTGGTCTCAACACTCTGTCTGATTTTGGATTTTTTTTTTTTTTTTTTCAAAATCAGACTTGACACCAGAGAGGCTGAATACCGCACTGAGTCAATGCGGTCTTAGCCTCTCTGGTGTCAACACTCTGTCTGATTTTGGATTTTTTTTTTTTTTTCCAAAATCAGACTTGACACCAGAGAGGCTGAATACCGCACTGAGTCAATGCGGTCTTAGCCTCTCTGGTGTCAACACTCTGTCTGATTTTGGATTTTTTTTTTCCCCAAAATCAGACTTGACACCAGAGAGGCTGAATACCGCACTGAGTCAATGCGGTCTTAGCCTCTCTGGTCTCAACACTCTGTCTGATTTTGGATTTTTTTTTTTTTTTTCCAAAATCAGACTTGACACCAGAGAGGCTGAACACTGAGTCAATGCGGTCTTAGCCTCTCTGGTCTCAACACTCTCTCTGATTTTGGATTTTTTTTTTTTTTTTCCAAAATCAGACTTGACACCAGAGAGGCTGAATACCGCACTGAGTCAATGCGGTCTTAGCCTCTCTGGTCTCAACACTCTGTCTGATTTTGGATTTTTTTTTTTTTTTTTCCAAAATCAGACTTGACACCAGAGAGGCTGAATACCGCACTGAGTCAATGCGGTCTTAGCCTCTCTGGTGTCAACACTCTGTCTGATTTTGGATTTTTTTTTTTTTTTTCCAAAATCAGACTTGACACCAGAGAGGCTGAATACCGCACTGAGTCAATGCGGTCTTAGCCCTCTCTGGTGTCAACACTCTGTCTGATTTTGGATTTTTTTTTTTTTTTTTCCAAAATCAGACTTGACACCAGAGAGGCTGAATACCGCACTGAGTCAATGCGGTCTTAGGCCTCTCTGGTCTCAACACTCTGTCTGATTTTGGATTTTTTTTTTTTTTTTCCAAAATCAGACTTGACACCAGAGAGGCTGAATACCGCACTGACAATGCGGTCTTAGCCTCTCTGGTGTCAACACTCTGTCTGATTTTGGATTTTTTTTTTTTTTTTTTTCCAAAATCAGACTTGACACCAGAGAGGCTGAACATTGAGTCAATGCGGTCTTAGCCTCTCTGGTCTCAACACTCTCTCTGATTTTGGATTTTTTTTTTTTTTTTTCCAAAATCAGACTTGACACCAGAGAGACTGAATACCGCACTGAGTCAATGCGGTCTTAGCCTCTCTGGTCTCAACACTCTGTCTGATTTTGGATTTTTTTTTTTTTTTTTCAAAATCAGACTTGACACCAGAGAGGCTGAATACCGCACTGAGTCAATGCGGTCTTAGCCTCTCTGGTGTCAACACTCTGTCTGATTTTGGATTTTTTTTTTTTTTTTTTCCAAAATCAGACTTGACACCAGAGAGGCTGAACACTGAGTCAATGCGGTCTTAGCCTCTCTGGTCTCAACACTCTGTCTGATTTTGGATTTTTTTTTTTTTTTTTCCAAAATCAGACTTGACACCAGAGAGGCTGAATACCGCACTGAGTCAATGCGGTCTTAGCCTCTCTGGTCTCAACACTCTGTCTGATTTTGGATTTTTTTTTTTTTTTTTCCAAAATCAGACTTGACACCAGAGAGGCTGAATACCGCACTGAGTCAATGCGGTCTTAGCCTCTCTGGTGTCAACACTCTGTCTGATTTTGGATTTTTTTTTTTCTTTTTCCAAAATCAGACTTGACACCAGAGAGGCTGAACACTGAGTCAATGCGGTCTTAGCCTCTCTGGTCTCAACACTCTCTCTGATTTTGGATTTTTTTTTTTTTTTTTTCCAAAATCAGACTTGACACCAGAGAGGCTGAATACCGCACTGAGTCAATGCGGTCTTAGCCTCTCTGGTCTCAACACTCTGTCTGATTTTGGATTTTTTTTTTTTTTTTCCAAAATCAGACTTGACACCAGAGAGGCTGAATACCGCACTGAGTCAATGCGGTCTTAGCCTCTCTGGTGTCAACACTCTGTCTGATTTTGGATTTTTTTTTTTTTTTTTCCAAAATCAGACTTGACACCAGAGAGGCTGAATACCGCACTGAGTCAATGCGGTCTTAGCCTCTCTGGTCTCAACACTCTGTCTGATTTTGGATTTTTTTTTTTTTTTTCCAAAATCAGACTTGACACCAGAGAGGCTGAATACCGCACTGAGTCAATGCGGTCTTAGCCTCTCTGGTGTCAACACTCTGTCTGATTTTGGATTTTTTTTTTTTTTTTTCCAAAATCAGACTTGACACCAGAGAGGCTGAACATTGAGTCAATGCGGTCTTAGCCTCTCTGGTCTCAACACTCTCTCTGATTTTGGATTTTTTTTTTTTTTTTTCCAAAATCAGACTTGACACCAGAGAGACTGAATACCGCACTGAGTCAATGCGGTCTTAGCCTCTCTGGTCTCAACACTCTGTCTGATTTTGGATTTTTTTTTTTTTTTTTTCAAAATCAGACTTGACACCAGAGAGGCTGAATACCGCACTGAGTCAATGCGGTCTTAGCCTCTCTGGTCTCAACACTCTGTCTGATTTTGGATTTTTTTTTTTTTTTTCCAAAATCAGACTTGACACCAGAGAGGCTGAATACCGCACTGAGTCAATGCGGTCTTAGCCTCTCTGGTGTCAACACTCTGTCTGATTTTGGATTTTTTTTTTTTTTTTCCGAAATCAGACTTGACACCAGAGAGGCTGAATACCGCACTGAGTCAATGCGGTCTTAGCCTCTCTGGTGTCAACACTCTGTCTGATTTTGGATTTTTTTTTTTTTTTTTCCAAAATCAGACTTGACACCAGAGAGGCTGAATACCGCACTGAGTCAATGCGGTCTTAGCCTCTCTGGTCTCAACACTCTGTCTGATTTTGGATTTTTTTTTTTTTTTTCCAAAATCAGACTTGACACCAGAGAGGCTGAATACCGCACTGAGTCAATGCGGTCTTAGCCTCTCTGGTGTCAACACTCTGTCTGATTTTGGATTTTTTTTTTTTTTTTTTCCAAAATCAGACTTGACACCAGAGAGGCTGAACATTGAGTCAATGCGGTCTTAGCCTCTCTGGTCTCAACACTCTCTCTGATTTTGGATTTTTTTTTTTTTTTTTCCAAAATCAGACTTGACACCAGAGAGGCTGAATACCGCACTGAGTCAATGCGGTCTTAGCCTCTCTGGTCTCAACACTCTGTCTGATTTTGGATTTTTTTTTTTTTTTTCAAAATCAGACTTGACACCAGAGAGGCTGAATACCGCACTGAGTCAATGCGGTCTTAGCCTCTCTGGTGTCAACACTCTGTCTGATTTTGGATTTTTTTTTTTTTTTTTCCAAAATCAGACTTGACACCAGAGAGGCTGAATACCGCACTGAGTCAATGCGGTCTTAGCCTCTCTGGTCTCAACACTCTGTCTGATTTTGGATTTTTTTTTTTTTTTTCCAAAATCAGACTTGACACCAGAGAGGCTGAATACCGCACTGAGTCAATGCGGTCTTAGCCTCTCTGGTGTCAACACTCTGTCTGATTTTGGATTTTTTTTTTTTTTTTTTCCAAAATCAGACTTGACACCAGAGAGGCTGAACATTGAGTCAATGCGGTCTTAGCCTCTCTGGTCTCAACACTCTCTCTGATTTTGGATTTTTTTTTTTTTTTTTTCCAAAATCAGACTTGACACCAGAGAGACTGAATACCGCACTGAGTCAATGCGGTCTTAGCCTCTCTGGTCTCAACACTCTGTCTGATTTTGGATTTTTTTTTTTTTTTTTCAAAATCAGACTTGACACCAGAGAGGCTGAATACCGCACTGAGTCAATGCGGTCTTAGCCTCTCTGGTCTCAACACTCTGTCTGATTTTGGATTTTTTTTTTTTTTTTCCAAAATCAGACTTGACACCAGAGAGGCTGAATACCGCACTGAGTCAATGCGGTCTTAGCCTCTCTGGTGTCAACACTCTGTCTGATTTTGGATTTTTTTTTTTTTTTTCCGAAATCAGACTTGACACCAGAGAGGCTGAATACCGCACTGAGTCAATGCGGTCTTAGCCTCTCTGGTGTCAACACTCTGTCTGATTTTGGATTTTTTTTTTTTTTTTTCCAAAATCAGACTTGACACCAGAGAGGCTGAATACCGCACTGAGTCAATGCGGTCTTAGCCTCTCTGGTCTCAACACTCTGTCTGATTTTGGATTTTTTTTTTTTTTTTTCCAAAATCAGACTTGACACCAGAGAGGCTGAATACCGCACTGAGTCAATGCGGTCTTAGCCTCTCTGGTGTCAACACTCTGTCTGATTTTGGATTTTTTTTTTTTTTTTTTCCAAAATCAGACTTGACACCAGAGAGGCTGAACATTGAGTCAATGCGGTCTTAGCCTCTCTGGTCTCAACACTCTCTCTGATTTTGGATTTTTTTTTTTTTTTTTCCAAAATCAGACTTGACACCAGAGAGACTGAATACCGCACTGAGTCAATGCGGTCTTAGCCTCTCTGGTCTCAACACTCTGTCTGATTTTGGATTTTTATTTTTTTTTTTTTTAAATCAGACTTGACACCAGAGAGGCTGAATACCGCACTGAGTCAATGCGGTCTTAGCCTCTCTGGTCTCAACACTCTGTCTGATTTTGGATTTTTTTTTTTTTTTTTTTCCAAAATCAGACGTGACACCAGAGAGGCTGAATACCGCACTGAGTCAATGCGGTCTTAGCCTCTCTGGTCTCAACACTCTGTCTGATTTTGGATTTTTTTTTTTTTTTCCAAAATCAGACTTGACACCAGAGAGGCTGAATACCGCACTGAGTCAATGCGGTCTTAGCCTCTCTGGTGTCAACACTCTGTCTGATTTTGGATTTTTTTTTTTTTTTTTTTCCAAAATCAGACTTGACACCAGAGAGGCTGAACACTGAGTCAATGCGGTCTTAGCCTCTCTGGTCTCAACACTCTGTCTGATTTTGGATTTTTTTTTTTTTTTTTTCAAAATCAGACTTGACACCAGAGAGGCTGAATACCGCACTGAGTCAATGCGGTCTTAGCCTCTCTGGTCTCAACACTCTGTCTGATTTTGGATTTTTTTTTTTTTTTTTTCCAAAATCAGACTTGACACCAGAGAGGCTGAACACTGAGTCAATGCGCTCTTAGCCTCTCTGGTCTCAACACTCTGTCTGATTTTGGATTTTTTTTTTTTTCCCAAAATCAGACTTGACACCAGAGAGGCTGAATACCGCACTGAGTTAATGCGGTCTTAGCCTCTCTGTTGTCAACACTCTGTCTGATTTTGGATTTTTTTTTTTTTTTTCCCAAAATCAGACTTGACACCAGAGAGGCTGAATACCGCACTGAGTCAATGCGGTCTTAGCCTCTCTGGTCTCAACACTCTCTCTGATTTTGGATTTTTTTTTTTTTTTTTTCAAAATCAGACTTGACACCAGAGAGGCTGAATACCGCACTGAGTCAATGCGGTCTTAGCCTCTCTGGTGTCAACACTCTGTCTGATTTTGGATTTTTTTTTTTTTTTTTTCCAAAATCAGACTTGACACCAGAGAGGCTGAATACCGCACTGAGTCAATGCGGTCTTAGCCTCTCTGGTCTCAACACTCTGTCTGATTTTGGATTTTTTTTTTTTTTTTTTCAAAATCAGGCTTGACACCAGAGAGGCTGAATACCGCACTGAGTCAATGCGGTCTTAGCCTCTCTGGTGTCAACACTCTGTCTGATTTTGGATTTTTTTTTTTTTTTCTCAAAATCAGACTTGACACCAGAGAGGCTGAATACCGCACTGAGTCAATGCAGTCTTAGCCTCTCTGGTGTCAACACTCTGTCTGATTTTTGATTTTTTTTTTTTTTTTCCAAAATCAGACTTGACACCAGAGAGGCTGAATACCGCACTGAGTCAATGCGGTCTTAGCCTCTCTGGTGTCAACACTCTGTCTGATTTTGGATTTTTTTTTTTTTTTTTCAAAAATCAGACTTGACACCAGAGAGGCTGAATACCGCACTGAGTCAATGCGGTCTTAGCCTCTCTGGTCTCAACACTCTGTCTGATTTTGGATTTTTTTTTTTTTTTTTTCAAAATCAGACTTGACACCAGAGAGGCTGAATACCGCACTGAGTCAATGCGGTCTTAGCCTCTCTGGTGTCAACACTCTGTCTGATTTTGGATTTTTTTTTTTTTTTCCAAAATCAGACTTGACACCAGAGAGGCTGAATACCGCACTGAGTCAATGCGGTCTTAGCCTCTCTGGTGTCAACACTCTGTCTGATTTTGGATTTTTTTTTTCCCAAAATCAGACTTGACACCAGAGAGGCTGAATACCGCACTGAGTCAATGCGGTCTTAGCCTCTCTGGTCTCAACACTCTGTCTGATTTTGGATTTTTTTTTTTTTTTTCCAAAATCAGACTTGACACCAGAGAGGCTGAATACCGCACTGAGTCAATGCGGTCTTAGCCTCTCTGGTGTCAACACTCTGTCTGATTTTGGATTTTTTTTTTTTTTTTTCCAAAATCAGACTTGACACCAGAGAGGCTGAACACTGAGTCAATGCGGTCTTAGCCTCTCTGGTCTCAACACTCTCTCTGATTTTGGATTTTTTTTTTTTTTTTTCCAAATTCAGACTTGACACCAGAGAGGCTGAATACCGCACTGAGTCAATGCGGTCTTAGCCTCTCTGGTCTCAACACTCTGTCTGATTTTGGATTTTTTTTTTTTTTTCCAAAATCAGACTTGACACCAGAGAGGCTGAATACCGCACTGAGTCAATGCGGTCTTAGCCTTTCTGGTGTCAACACTCTGTCTGATTTTGGATTTTTTTTTTTTTTTTCCAAAATCAGACTTGACACCAGAGAGGCTGAATACCGCACTGAGTCAATGCGGTCTTAGCCTCTCTGGTGTCAACACTCTGTCTGATTTTGGATTTTTTTTTTTTTTTTCCAAAATCAGACTTGACACCAGAGAGGCTGAATACCGCACTGAGTCAATGCGGTCTTAGCCTCTCTGGTCTCAACACTCTGTCTGATTTTGGATTTTTTTTTTTTTTTTTCCAAAATCAGACTTGACACCAGAGAGGCTGAATCCAGCACTGAGTCAATGCGGTCTTAGCCTCTCTGGTGTCAACACTCTGTCTGATTTTGGATTTTTTTTTTTTTTTTTTTCCAAAATCAGACTTGACACCAGAGAGGCTGAACACTGAGTCAATGCGGTCTTAGCCTCTCTGGTCTCAACACTCTCTCTGATTTTGGATTTTTTTTTTTTTTTTTCCAAAATCAGACTTGACACCAGAGAGGCTGAATACCGCACTGAGTCAATGCGGTCTTAGCCTCTCTGGTCTCAACACTCTGTCTGATTTTGGATTTTTTTTTTTTTTTTTCCAAAATCAGACTTGACACCAGATAGGCTGAATACCGCACTGAGTCAATGCGGTCTTAGCCTCTCTGGTGTCAACACTCTGTCTGATTTTGGATTTTTTTTTTTTTTTTCCAAAATCAGACTTGACACCAGAGAGGCTGAATACCGCACTGAGTCAATGCGGTCTTAGCCTCTCTGGTGTCAACACTGTCTGATTTTGGATTTTTTTTTTTTTTTTTCCAAAATCAGACTTGACACCAGAGAGGCTGAATACCGCACTGAGTCAATGCGGTCTTAGCCTCTCTGGTCTCAACACTCTGTCTGATTTTGGATTTTTTTTTTTTTTTTCCAAAATCAGACTTGACACCAGAGAGGCTGAATACCGCACTGAGTCAATGCGGTCTTAGCCTCTCTGGTGTCAACACTCTGTCTGATTTTGGATTTTTTTTTTTTTTTTTCCAAAATCAGACTTGACACCAGATAGGCTGAATACCGCACTGAGTCAATGCGGTCTTAGCCTCTCTGGTCTCAACACTCTGTCTGATTTTGGATTTTTTTTTTTTTTTTCCAAAATCAGACTTGACACCAGAGAGGCTGAATACCGCACTGAGTCAATGCGGTCTTAGCCTCTCTGGTGTCAACACTCTGTCTGATTTTGGATTTTTTTTTTTTTTTTTTCCTAAATCAGACTTGACACCAGAGAGGCTGAATACCGCACTGAGTCAAAGCGGTCTTAGCCTCTCTGGTCTCAACACTCTGTCTGATTTGGGATTTTTTTTTTTTTTTTTCCAAAATCAGACTTGACACCAGAGAGGCTGAATACCGCACTGAGTCAATGCGGTCTTAGCCTCTCTGGTGTCAACACTCTGTCTGATTTTGGATTTTTTTTTTTTTTTTCCAAAATCAGACTTGACACCAGAGAGGCTGAATACCGCACTGAGTCAATGCGGTCTTAGCCTCTCTGGTGTCAACACTGTCTGATTTTGGATTTTTTTTTTTTTTTTTCCAAAAATCAGACTTGACACCAGAGAGGCTGAATACCGCACTGAGTCAATGCAGTCTTAGCCTCTCTGGTCTCAACACTCTGTCTGATTTTGGATTTTTTTTTTTTTTTTTCAAAAATCAGACTTGACACCAGAGAGGCTGAATACCGCACTGAGTCAATGCGGTCTTAGCCTCTCTGGTGTCAACACTCTGTCTGATTTTGGATTTTTTTTTTTTTTTTTTTCAAAATCAGACTTGACACCAGAGAGGCTGAATACCGCACTGAGTCAATGCGGTCTTAGCCTCTCTGGTCTCAACACTCTGTCTGATTTTGGATTTTTTTTTTTTTTTTCCAAAATCAGACTTGACACCAGAGAGGCTGAATACCGCACTGAGTCAATGCGGTCTTAGCCTCTCTGGTCTCAACACTCTGTCTGATTTTGGATTTTTTTTTTTTTTTTTCAAAATCAGACTTGACACCAGAGAGGCTGAATACCGCACTGAGTCAATGCGGTCTTAGCCTCTCTGGTGTCAACACTCTGTCTGATTTTGGATTTTTTTTTTTTTTTTTTCCAAAATCAGACTTGACACCAGAGAGGCTGAACACTGAGTCAATGCGGTCTTAGCCTCTCTGGTCTCAACACTCTGTCTGATTTTGGATTTTTTTTTTTTTTTCCAAAATCAGACTTGACACCAGAGAGGCTGAATACCGCACTGAGTCAATGCGGTCTTAGCCTCTCTGGTGTCAACACTCTGTCTGATTTTGGATTTTTTTTTTTTTCCCCCCAAAATCAGACTTGACACCAGAGAGGCTGAATACCGCACTGAGTCAATGCGGTCTTAGCCTCTCTGGTCTCAACACTCTCTCTGATTTTGGATTTTTTTTTTTTTTTTTTTCCAAAATCAGACTTGACACCAGAGAGGCTGAATACCGCACTGAGTCAATGCGGTCTTAGCCTCTCTGGTGTCAACAGTCTCTCTGATTTTGGATTTTTTTTTTTTTTTTTCCAAAATCAGACTTGACACCAGAGAGGTTGAATACCGCACTGAGTCAATGCGGTCTTAGCCTCTCTGGTCTCAACACTCTCTCTGATTTTGGATTTTTTTTTTTTTTTCCAAAATCAGACTTGACACCAGAGAGGCTGAATACCGCACTGAGTCAATGCGGTCTTAGCCTCTCTGGTGTCAACACTCTCTCTGATTTTGGATTTTTTTTTTTTTTTTTCCAAAATCAGACTTGACACCAGAGAGGTTGAATACTGCACTGAGTCAATGCGGTCTTAGCCTCTCTGGTCTCAACACTCTCTCTGATTTTGGATTTTTTTTTTTTTTTTCCAAAATCAGACTTGACACCAGAGAGGCTGAATACCGCACTGAGTCAATGCGGTCTTAGCCTCTCTGGTGTCAACACTCTGTCTGATTTTGGATTTTTTTTTTTTTTTTTTTTCCAAAATCAGACTTGACACCAGAGAGGCTGAACACTGAGTCAATGCGGTCTTAGCCTCTCTGGTCTCAACACTCTGTCTGATTTTGGATTTTTTTTTTTTTTTTCCAAAATCAGACTTGACACCAGAGAGGCTGAATACCGCACTGAGTCAATGCGGTCTTAGCCTCTCTGGTGTCAACACTCTGTCTGATTTTGGATTTTTTTTTTTTTTTTTTTCCAAAATCAGACTTGACACCAGAGAGGCTGAATACCGCACTGAGTCAATGCGGTCTTAGCCTCTCTGGTCTCAACACTCTCTCTGATTTTGGATTTTTTTTTTTTTTTTTTCCCAAAATCAGACTTGACACCAGAGAGGCTGAATACCGCACTGAGTCAATGCGGTCTTAGCCTCTCTGGTGTCAACAGTCTCTCTGATTTTGGATTTTTTTTTTTTTTTTTCCAAAATCAGACTTGACACCAGAGAGGTTGAATACCGCACTGAGTCAATGCGGTCTTAGCCTCTCTGGTCTCAACACTCTCTCTGATTTTGGATTTTTTTTTTTTTTTCCAAAATCAGACTTGACACCAGAGAGGCTGAATACCGCACTGAGTCAATGCGGTCTTAGCCTCTCTGGTGTCAACACTCTCTCTGATTTTGGATTTTTTTTTTTTTTTTTCCAAAATCAGACTTGACACCAGAGAGGTTGAATACCGCACTGAGTCAATGCGGTCTTAGCCTCTCTGGTCTCAACACTCTCTCTGATTTTGGATTTTTTTTTTTTTTTTCCAAAATCAGACTTGACACCAGAGAGGCTGAATACCGCACTGAGTCAATGCGGTCTTAGCCTCTCTGGTGTCAACACTCTGTCTGATTTTGGATTTTTTTTTTTTTTTTTTTTCCAAAATCAGACTTGACACCAGAGAGGCTGAACACTGAGTCAATGCGGTCTTAGCCTCTCTGGTCTCAACACTCTGTCTGATTTTGGATTTTTTTTTTTTTTTTCCAAAATCAGACTTGACACCAGAGAGGCTGAATACCGCACTGAGTCAATGCGGTCTTAGCCTCTCTGGTGTCAACACTCTGTCTGATTTTGGATTTTTTTTTTTTTTTTTTTCCAAAATCAGACTTGACACCAGAGAGGCTGAACACTGAGTCAATGCGGTCTTAGCCTCTCTGGTCTCAACACTCTGTCTGATTTTGGATTTTTTTTTTTTTTCCAAAATCAGACTTGACACCAGAGAGGCTGAATACCGCACTGAGTTAATGCGGTCTTAGGCTCTCTGGTGTCAACACTCTGTCTGATTTTGGATTTTTTTTTTTTTTTTTCCCAAAATCAGACTTGACACCAGAGAGGCTGAATACCGCACTGAGTCAATGCGGTCTTAGCCTCTCTGGTCTCAACACTCTCTCTGATTTTGGATTTTTTTTTTTTTTTTTTCAAAATCAGACTTGACACCAGAGAGGCTGAATACCGCACTGAGTCAATGCGGTCTTAGCCTCTCTGGTGTCAACACTCTGTCTGATTTTGGATTTTTTTTTTTTTTTTTTCCAAAATCAGACTTGACACCAGAGAGGCTGAATACCGCACTGAGTCAATGCGGTCTTAGCCTCTCTGGTCTCAACACTCTGTCTGATTTTGGATTTTTTTTTTTTTTTTTTTCAAAATCAGACTTGACACCAGAGAGGCTGAATACCGCACTGAGTCAATGCGGTCTTAGCCTCTCTGGTGTCAACACTCTGTCTGATTTTGGATTTTTTTTTTTTTTTTCTCAAAATCAGACTTGACACCAGAGAGGCTGAATACCGCACTGAGTCAATGCAGTCTTAGCCTCTCTGGTGTCAACACTCTGTCTGATTTTGGATTTTTTTTTTTTTTTTCCAAAATCAGACTTGACACCAGAGAGGCTGAATACCGCACTGAGTCAATGCGGTCTTAGCCTCTCTGGTCTCAACACTCTGTCTGATTTTGGATTTTTTTTTTTTTTTTTCAAAAATCAGACTTGACACCAGAGAGGCTGAATACCGCACTGAGTCAATGCGGTCTTAGCCTCTCTGGTCTCAACACTCTGTCTGATTTTGGATTTTTTTTTTTTTTTTTTCAAAATCAGACTTGACACCAGAGAGGCTGAATACCGCACTGAGTCAATGCGGTCTTAGCCTCTCTGGTGTCAACACTCTGTCTGATTTTGGATTTTTTTTTTTTTTTTCCAAAATCAGACTTGACACCAGAGAGGCTGAATACCGCACTGAGTCAATGCGGTCTTAGCCTCTCTGGTGTCAACACTCTGTCTGATTTTGGATTTTTTTTCCCCCAAAATCAGACTTGACACCAGAGAGGCTGAATACCGCACTGAGTCAATGTGGTCTTAGCCTCTCTGGTCTCAACACTCTGTCTGATTTTGGATTTTTTTTTTTTTTTTTCCAAAATCAGACTTGACACCAGAGAGGCTGAATACCGCACTGAGTCAATGCGGTCTTAGCCTCTCTGGTGTCAACACTCTGTCTGATTTTGGATTTTTTTTTTTTTTTTTCCAAAATCAGACTTGACACCAGAGAGGCTGAATACCGCACTGAGTCAATGCGGTCTTAGCCTCTCTGGTGTCAACACTCTGTCTGATTTTGGATTTTTTTTTTTTTTTTTTTCTAAAATCAGACTTGACACCAGAGAGGCTGAACACTGAGTCAATGCGGTCTTAGCCTCTCTGGTCTCAACACTCTGTCTGATTTTTGATTTTTTTTTTTTTTTTTTCAAAATCAGACTTGACACCAGAGAGGCTGAATACCACACTGAGTCAATGCGGTCTTAGCCTCTCTGGTCTCAACACTCTGTCTGATTTTGGATTTTTTTTTTTTTTTTTTCCAAAATCAGACTTGACACCAGAGAGGCTGAATACCGCACTGAGTCAATGCGGTCTTAGCCTCTCTGGTCTCAACACTCTCTCTGATTTTGGATTTTTTTTTTTTTTTTTTCAAAATCAGACTTGACACCAGAGAGGCTGAATACCGCACTGAGTCAATGCGGTCTTAGCCTCTCTGGTCTCAACACTCTGTCTGATTTTGGATTTTTTTTTTTTTTTTTTTCAAAATCAGACTTGACACCAGAGAGGCTGAATACCGCACTGAGTCAATGCGGTCTTAGCCTCTCTGGTGTCAACACTCTGTCTGATTTTGGATTTTTTTTTTTTTTTTCTCAAAATCAGACTTGACACCAGAGAGGCTGAATACCGCACTGAGTCAATGCAGTCTTAGCCTCTCTGGTGTCAACACTCTGTCTGATTTTGGATTTTTTTTTTTTTTTTCCAAAATCAGACTTGACACCAGAGAGGCTGAATACCGCACTGAGTCAATGCGGTCTTAGCCTCTCTGGTCTCAACACTCTGTCTGATTTTGGATTTTTTTTTTTTTTTTCAAAAATCAGACTTGACACCAGAGAGGCTGAATACCGCACTGAGTCAATGCGGTCTTAGCCTCTCTGGTCTCAACACTCTGTCTGATTTTGGATTTTTTTTTTTTTTTTTTCAAAATCAGACTTGACACCAGAGAGGCTGAATACCGCACTGAGTCAATGCGGTCTTAGCCTCTCTGGTGTCAACACTCTGTCTGATTTTGGATTTTTTTTTTTTTTTTCCAAAATCAGACTTGACACCAGAGAGGCTGAATACCGCACTGAGTCAATGCGGTCTTAGCCTCTCTGGTGTCAACACTCTGTCTGATTTTGGATTTTTTTTTTCCCAAAATCAGACTTGACACCAGAGAGGCTGAATACCGCACTGAGTCAATGTGGTCTTAGCCTCTCTGGTCTCAACACTCTGTCTGATTTTGGATTTTTTTTTTTTTTTTTTCAAAAATCAGACTTGACACCAGAGAGGCTGAATACCGCACTGAGTCAATGCGGTCTTAGCCTCTCTGGTGTCAACACTCTGTCTGATTTTGGATTTTTTTTTTTTTTTTTCCAAAATCAGACTTGACACCAGAGAGGCTGAACACTGAGTCAATGCGGTCTTAGCCTCTCTGGTCTCAACACTCTCTCTGATTTTGGATTTTTTTTTTTTTTTTTTCCAAAATCAGACTTGACACCAGAGAGGCTGAATACCGCACTGAGTCAATGCGGTCTTAGCCTCTCTGGTCTCAACACTCTGTCTGATTTTGGATTTTTTTTTTTTTTTCCAAAATCAGACTTGACACCAGAGAGGCTGAATACCGCACTGAGTCAATGCGGTCTTAGCCTCTCTGGTGTCAACACTCTGTCTGATTTTGGATTTTTTTTTTTTTTTTTCCAAAATCAGACTTGACACCAGAGAGGCTGAATACCGCACTGAGTCAATGCGGTCTTAGCCTCTCTGGTGTCAACACTCTGTCTGATTTTGGATTTTTTTTTTTTTTTTTCCAAAATCAGACTTGACACCAGAGAGGCTGAATACCGCACTGAGTCAATGCGGTCTTAGCCTCTCTGGTCTCAACACTCTGTCTGATTTTGGATTTTTTTTTTTTTTTTCCAAAATCAGACTTGACACCAGAGAGGCTGAATACCGCACTGAGTCAATGCGGTCTTAGCCTCTCTGGTCTCAACACTCTGTCTGATTTTGGATTTTTTTTTTTTTTTTTCCAAAATCAGACTTGACACCAGAGAGGCTGAATACCGCACTGAGTCAATGCGGTCTTAGCCTCTCTGGTGTCAACACTCTGTCTGATTTTGGATTTTTTTTTTTTTTTTTTCCAAAATCAGACTTGACACCAGAGAGGCTGAACACTGAGTCAATGCGGTCTTAGCCTCTCTGGTCTCAACACTCTCTCTGATTTTGGATTTTTTTTTTTTTTTTTCCAAAATCAGACTTGACACCAGAGAGGCTGAATACCGCACTGAGTCAATGCGGTCTTAGCCTCTCTGGTCTCAACACTCTGTCTGATTTTGGATTTTTTTTTTTTTTTTCCAAAATCAGACTTGACACCAGAGAGGCTGAATACCGCACTGAGTCAATGCGGTCTTAGCCTCTCTGGTGTCAACACTCTGTCTGATTTTGGATTTTTTTTTTTTTTTTCCAAAATCAGACTTGACACCAGAGAGGCTGAATACCGCACTGAGTCAATGCGGTCTTAGCCTCTCTGGTGTCAACACTCTGTCTGATTTTGGATTTTTTTTTTTTTTTTTTCCAAAATCAGACTTGACACCAGAGAGGCTGAACATTGAGTCAATGCGGTCTTAGCCTCTCTGGTCTCAACACTCTCTCTGATTTTGGATTTTTTTTTTTTTTTTTCCAAAATCAGACTTGACACCAGAGAGACTGAATACCGCACTGAGTCAATGCGGTCTTAGCCTCTCTGGTCTCAACACTCTGTCTGATTTTGGATTTTTTTTTTTTTTTTTTCAAAATCAGACTTGACACCAGAGAGGCTGAATACCGCACTGAGTCAATGCGGTCTTAGCCTCTCTGGTCTCAACACTCTGTCTGATTTTGGATTTTTTTTTTTTTTTCCAAAATCAGACTTGACACCAGAGAGGCTGAATACCGCACTGAGTCAATGCGGTCTTAGCCTCTCTGGTGTCAACACTCTGTCTGATTTTGGATTTTTTTTTTTTTTTCCAAAATCAGACTTGACACCAGAGAGGCTGAATACCGCACTGAGTCAATGCGGTCTTAGCCTCTCTGGTGTCAACACTCTGTCTGATTTTGGATTTTTTTTTTTTTTTTTCCAAAATCAGACTTGACACCAGAGAGGCTGAATACCGCACTGAGTCAATGCGGTCTTAGCCTCTCTGGTCTCAACACTCTGTCTGATTTTGGATTTTTTTTTTTTTTTCCAAAATCAGACTTGACACCAGAGAGGCTGAATACCGCACTGAGTCAATGCGGTCTTAGCCTCTCTGGTGTCAACACTCTGTCTGATTTTGGATTTTTTTTTTTTTTTTTTCCAAAATCAGACTTGACACCAGAGAGGCTGAACATTGAGTCAATGCGGTCTTAGCCTCTCTGGTCTCAACACTCTCTCTGATTTTGGATTTTTTTTTTTTTTTTTCCAAAATCAGACTTGACACCAGAGAGACTGAATACCGCACTGAGTCAATGCGGTCTTAGCCTCTCTGGTCTCAACACTCTGTCTGATTTTGGATTTTTTTTTTTTTTTTTTCAAAATCAGACTTGACACCAGAGAGGCTGAATACCGCACTGAGTCAATGCGGTCTTAGCCTCTCTGGTGTCAACACTCTGTCTGATTTTGGATTTTTTTTTTTTTTTTTTCCAAAATCAGACTTGACACCAGAGAGGCTGAATACCGCACTGAGTCAATGCGGTCTTAGCCTCTCTGGTCTCAACACTCTGTCTGATTTTGGATTTTTTTTTTTTTTTTTTCAAAATCAGACTTGACACCAGAGAGGCTGAATACCGCACTGAGTCAATGCGGTCTTAGCCTCTCTGGTGTCAACACTCTGTCTGATTTTGGATTTTTTTTTTTTTTTTCTCAAAATCAGACTTGACACCAGAGAGGCTGAATACCGCACTGAGTCAATGCAGTCTTAGCCTCTCTGGTGTCAACACTCTGTCTGATTTTGGATTTTTTTTTTTTTTTTCCAAAATCAGACTTGACACCAGAGAGGCTGAATACCGCACTGAGTCAATGCGGTCTTAGCCTCTCTGGTCTCAACACTCTGTCTGATTTTGGATTTTTTTTTTTTTTTTTTCAAAAATCAGACTTGACACCAGAGAGGCTGAATACCGCACTGAGTCAATGCGGTCTTAGCCTCTCTGGTCTCAACACTCTGTCTGATTTTGGATTTTTTTTTTTTTTTTTTCAAAATCAGACTTGACACCAGAGAGGCTGAATACCGCACTGAGTCAATGCGGTCTTAGCCTCTCTGGTGTCAACACTCTGTCTGATTTTGGATTTTTTTTTTTTTTTTCCAAAATCAGACTTGACACCAGAGAGGCTGAATACCGCACTGAGTCAATGCGGTCTTAGCCTCTCTGGTGTCAACACTCTGTCTGATTTTGGATTTTTTTTCCCCCAAAATCAGACTTGACACCAGAGAGGCTGAATACCGCACTGAGTCAATGTGGTCTTAGCCTCTCTGGTCTCAACACTCTGTCTGATTTTGGATTTTTTTTTTTTTTTTTCCAAAATCAGACTTGACACCAGAGAGGCTGAATACCGCACTGAGTCAATGCGGTCTTAGCCTCTCTGGTGTCAACACTCTGTCTGATTTTGGATTTTTTTTTTTTTTTTTCCAAAATCAGACTTGACACCAGAGAGGCTGAATACCGCACTGAGTCAATGCGGTCTTAGCCTCTCTGGTGTCAACACTCTGTCTGATTTTGGATTTTTTTTTTTTTTTTTTTCTAAAATCAGACTTGACACCAGAGAGGCTGAACACTGAGTCAATGCGGTCTTAGCCTCTCTGGTCTCAACACTCTGTCTGATTTTTGATTTTTTTTTTTTTTTTTTCAAAATCAGACTTGACACCAGAGAGGCTGAATACCACACTGAGTCAATGCGGTCTTAGCCTCTCTGGTCTCAACACTCTGTCTGATTTTGGATTTTTTTTTTTTTTTTTTCCAAAATCAGACTTGACACCAGAGAGGCTGAATACCGCACTGAGTCAATGCGGTCTTAGCCTCTCTGGTCTCAACACTCTCTCTGATTTTGGATTTTTTTTTTTTTTTTTTCAAAATCAGACTTGACACCAGAGAGGCTGAATACCGCACTGAGTCAATGCGGTCTTAGCCTCTCTGGTCTCAACACTCTGTCTGATTTTGGATTTTTTTTTTTTTTTTTTTCAAAATCAGACTTGACACCAGAGAGGCTGAATACCGCACTGAGTCAATGCGGTCTTAGCCTCTCTGGTGTCAACACTCTGTCTGATTTTGGATTTTTTTTTTTTTTTTCTCAAAATCAGACTTGACACCAGAGAGGCTGAATACCGCACTGAGTCAATGCAGTCTTAGCCTCTCTGGTGTCAACACTCTGTCTGATTTTGGATTTTTTTTTTTTTTTTCCAAAATCAGACTTGACACCAGAGAGGCTGAATACCGCACTGAGTCAATGCGGTCTTAGCCTCTCTGGTCTCAACACTCTGTCTGATTTTGGATTTTTTTTTTTTTTTTCAAAAATCAGACTTGACACCAGAGAGGCTGAATACCGCACTGAGTCAATGCGGTCTTAGCCTCTCTGGTCTCAACACTCTGTCTGATTTTGGATTTTTTTTTTTTTTTTTTCAAAATCAGACTTGACACCAGAGAGGCTGAATACCGCACTGAGTCAATGCGGTCTTAGCCTCTCTGGTGTCAACACTCTGTCTGATTTTGGATTTTTTTTTTTTTTTTCCAAAATCAGACTTGACACCAGAGAGGCTGAATACCGCACTGAGTCAATGCGGTCTTAGCCTCTCTGGTGTCAACACTCTGTCTGATTTTGGATTTTTTTTTCCCAAAATCAGACTTGACACCAGAGAGGCTGAATACCGCACTGAGTCAATGTGGTCTTAGCCTCTCTGGTCTCAACACTCTGTCTGATTTTGGATTTTTTTTTTTTTTTTTTCAAAAATCAGACTTGACACCAGAGAGGCTGAATACCGCACTGAGTCAATGCGGTCTTAGCCTCTCTGGTGTCAACACTCTGTCTGATTTTGGATTTTTTTTTTTTTTTTTCCAAAATCAGACTTGACACCAGAGAGGCTGAACACTGAGTCAATGCGGTCTTAGCCTCTCTGGTCTCAACACTCTCTCTGATTTTGGATTTTTTTTTTTTTTTTTTCCAAAATCAGACTTGACACCAGAGAGGCTGAATACCGCACTGAGTCAATGCGGTCTTAGCCTCTCTGGTCTCAACACTCTGTCTGATTTTGGATTTTTTTTTTTTTTTCCAAAATCAGACTTGACACCAGAGAGGCTGAATACCGCACTGAGTCAATGCGGTCTTAGCCTCTCTGGTGTCAACACTCTGTCTGATTTTGGATTTTTTTTTTTTTTTTTTCCAAAATCAGACTTGACACCAGAGAGGCTGAATACCGCACTGAGTCAATGCGGTCTTAGCCTCTCTGGTGTCAACACTCTGTCTGATTTTGGATTTTTTTTTTTTTTTTTCCAAAATCAGACTTGACACCAGAGAGGCTGAATACCGCACTGAGTCAATGCGGTCTTAGCCTCTCTGGTCTCAACACTCTGTCTGATTTTGGATTTTTTTTTTTTTTTTCCAAAATCAGACTTGACACCAGAGAGGCTGAATACCGCACTGAGTCAATGCGGTCTTAGCCTCTCTGGTCTCAACACTCTGTCTGATTTTGGATTTTTTTTTTTTTTTTTTCCAAAATCAGACTTGACACCAGAGAGGCTGAATACCGCACTGAGTCAATGCGGTCTTAGCCTCTCTGGTGTCAACACTCTGTCTGATTTTGGATTTTTTTTTTTTTTTTTTTCCAAAATCAGACTTGACACCAGAGAGGCTGAACACTGAGTCAATGCGGTCTTAGCCTCTCTGGTCTCAACACTCTCTCTGATTTTGGATTTTTTTTTTTTTTTTTTCCAAAATCAGACTTGACACCAGAGAGGCTGAATACCGCACTGAGTCAATGCGGTCTTAGCCTCTCTGGTCTCAACACTCTGTCTGATTTTGGATTTTTTTTTTTTTTTCCAAAATCAGACTTGACACCAGAGAGGCTGAATACCGCACTGAGTCAATGCGGTCTTAGCCTCTCTGGTGTCAACACTCTGTCTGATTTTGGATTTTTTTTTTTTTTTTCCAAAATCAGACTTGACACCAGAGAGGCTGAATACCGCACTGAGTCAATGCGGTCTTAGCCTCTCTGGTGTCAACACTCTGTCTGATTTTGGATTTTTTTTTTTTTTTTTTCCAAAATCAGACTTGACACCAGAGAGGCTGAACATTGAGTCAATGCGGTCTTAGCCTCTCTGGTCTCAACACTCTCTCTGATTTTGGATTTTTTTTTTTTTTTTTCCAAAATCAGACTTGACACCAGAGAGACTGAATACCGCACTGAGTCAATGCGGTCTTAGCCTCTCTGGTCTCAACACTCTGTCTGATTTTGGATTTTTTTTTTTTTTTTTTCAAAATCAGACTTGACACCAGAGAGGCTGAATACCGCACTGAGTCAATGCGGTCTTAGCCTCTCTGGTCTCAACACTCTGTCTGATTTTGGATTTTTTTTTTTTTTTCCAAAATCAGACTTGACACCAGAGAGGCTGAATACCGCACTGAGTCAATGCGGTCTTAGCCTCTCTGGTGTCAACACTCTGTCTGATTTTGGATTTTTTTTTTTTTTTTCCAAAATCAGACTTGACACCAGAGAGGCTGAATACCGCACTGAGTCAATGCGGTCTTAGCCTCTCTGGTGTCAACACTCTGTCTGATTTTGGATTTTTTTTTTTTTTTTTCCAAAATCAGACTTGACACCAGAGAGGCTGAATACCGCACTGAGTCAATGCGGTCTTAGCCTCTCTGGTCTCAACACTCTGTCTGATTTTGGATTTTTTTTTTTTTTTTTCCAAAATCAGACTTGACACCAGAGAGGCTGAATACCGCACTGAGTCAATGCGGTCTTAGCCTCTCTGGTCTCAACACTCTGTCTGATTTTGGATTTTTTTTTTTTTTTTTTTCCAAAATCAGACTTGACACCAGAGAGGCTGAACATTGAGTCAATGCGGTCTTAGCCTCTCTGGTCTCAACACTCTCTCTGATTTTGGATTTTTTTTTTTTTTTTTCCAAAATCAGACTTGACACCAGAGAGACTGAATACCGCACTGAGTCAATGCGGTCTTAGCCTCTCTGGTCTCAACACTCTGTCTGATTTTGGATTTTTTTTTTTTTTTTTTCAAAATCAGACTTGACACCAGAGAGGCTGAATACCGCACTGAGTCAATGCGGTCTTAGCCTCTCTGGTCTCAACACTCTGTCTGATTTTGGATTTTTTTTTTTTTTTTTCCAAAATCAGACGTGACACCAGAGAGGCTGAATACCGCACTGAGTCAATGCGGTCTTAGCCTCTCTGGTCTCAACACTCTGTCTGATTTTGGATTTTTTTTTTTTTTCCAAAATCAGACTTGACACCAGAGAGGCTGAATACCGCACTGAGTCAATGCGGTCTTAGCCTCTCTGGTGTCAACACTCTGTCTGATTTTCGATTTTTTTTTTTTTTTTTCCAAAATCAGACTTGACACCAGAGAGGCTGAATACCGCACTGAGTCAATGCGGTCTTAGCCTCTCTGGTGTCAACACTCTGTCTGATTTTGGATTTTTTTTTTTTTTTTTTTTCCAAAATCAGACTTGACACCAGAGAGGCTGAACACTGAGTCAATGCGGTCTTAGCCTCTCTGGTCTCAACACTCTGTCTGATTTTGGATTTTTTTTTTTTTTTTTTCAAAATCAGACTTGACACCAGAGAGGCTGAATACCGCACTGAGTCAATGCGGTCTTAGCCTCTCTGGTCTCAACACTCTGTCTGATTTTGGATTTTTTTTTTTTTTTTTTCCAAAATCAGACTTGACACCAGAGAGGCTGAATACCGCACTGAGTCAATGCGGTCTTAGCCTCTCTGGTGTCAACACTCTGTCTGATTTTGGATTTTTTTTTTTTTTTTTTCCAAAATCAGACTTGACACCAGAGAGGCTGAACACTGAGTCAATGCGGTCTTAGCCTCTCTGGTCTCAACACTCTGTCTGATTTTGGATTTTTTTTTTTTTTCCAAAATCAGACTTGACACCAGAGAGGCTGAATACCGCACTGAGTTAATGCGGTCTTAGCCTCTCTGTTGTCAACACTCTGTCTGATTTTGGATTTTTTTTTTTTTTTCCCCAAAATCAGACTTGACACCAGAGAGGCTGAATACCGCACTGAGTCAATGCGGTCTTAGCCTCTCTGGTCTCAACACTCTCTCTGATTTTGGATTTTTTTTTTTTTTTTTTCAAAATCAGACTTGACACCAGAGAGGCTGAATACCGCACTGAGTCAATGCGGTCTTAGCCTCTCTGGTGTCAACACTCTGTCTGATTTTGGATTTTTTTTTTTTTTTTTTCCAAAATCAGACTTGACACCAGAGAGGCTGAATACCGCACTGAGTCAATGCGGTCTTAGCCTCTCTGGTCTCAACACTCTGTCTGATTTTGGATTTTTTTTTTTTTTTTTTCAAAATCAGGCTTGACACCAGAGAGGCTGAATACCGCACTGAGTCAATGCGGTCTTAGCCTCTCTGGTGTCAACACTCTGTCTGATTTTGGATTTTTTTTTTTTTTTTCTCAAAATCAGACTTGACACCAGAGAGGCTGAATACCGCACTGAGTCAATGCAGTCTTAGCCTCTCTGGTGTCAACACTCTGTCTGATTTTTGATTTTTGATTTTTTTTTTTCCAAAATCAGACTTGACACCAGAGAGGCTGAATACCGCACTGAGTCAATGCGGTCTTAGCCTCTCTGGTGTCAACACTCTGTCTGATTTTGGATTTTTTTTTTTTTTTTTCAAAAATCAGACTTGACACCAGAGAGGCTGAATACCGCACTGAGTCAATGCGGTCTTAGCCTCTCTGGTCTCAACACTCTGTCTGATTTTGGATTTTTTTTTTTTTTTCCAAAATCAGACTTGACACCAGAGAGGCTGAATACCGCACTGAGTCAATGCGGTCTTAGCCTCTCTGGTGTCAACACTCTGTCTGATTTTGGATTTTTTTTTTTTTTTTCCAAAATCAGACTTGACACCAGAGAGGCTGAATACCGCACTGAGTCAATGCGGTCTTAGCCTCTCTGGTGTCAACACTCTGTCTGATTTTGGATTTTTTTTTTTTTTTTTTCCAAAATCAGACTTGACACCAGAGAGGCTGAACATTGAGTCAATGCGGTCTTAGCCTCTCTGGTCTCAACACTCTCTCTGATTTTGGATTTTTTTTTTTTTTTTTCCAAAATCAGACTTGACACCAGAGAGACTGAATACCGCACTGAGTCAATGCGGTCTTAGCCTCTCTGGTCTCAACACTCTGTCTGATTTTGGATTTTTTTTTTTTTTTCTTCAAAATCAGACTTGACACCAGAGAGGCTGAATACCGCACTGAGTCAATGCGGTCTTAGCCTCTCTGGTCTCAACACTCTGTCTGATTTTGGATTTTTTTTTTTTTTTCCAAAATCAGACTTGACACCAGAGAGGCTGAATACCGCACTGAGTCAATGCGGTCTTAGCCTCTCTGGTGTCAACACTCTGTCTGATTTTGGATTTTTTTTTTTTTTTCCAAAATCAGACTTGACACCAGAGAGGCTGAATACCGCACTGAGTCAATGCGGTCTTAGCCTCTCTGGTGTCAACACTCTGTCTGATTTTGGATTTTTTTTTTTTTTTTTCCAAAATCAGACTTGACACCAGAGAGGCTGAATACCGCACTGAGTCAATGCGGTCTTAGCCTCTCTGGTCTCAACACTCTGTCTGATTTTGGATTTTTTTTTTTTTTTTCCAAAATCAGACTTGACACCAGAGAGGCTGAATACCGCACTGAGTCAATGCGGTCTTAGCCTCTCTGGTGTCAACACTCTGTCTGATTTTGGATTTTTTTTTTTTTTTTTTCCAAAATCAGACTTGACACCAGAGAGGCTGAACATTGAGTCAATGCGGTCTTAGCCTCTCTGGTCTCAACACTCTCTCTGATTTTGGATTTTTTTTTTTTTTTTTCCAAAATCAGACTTGACACCAGAGAGACTGAATACCGCACTGAGTCAATGCGGTCTTAGCCTCTCTGGTCTCAACACTCTGTCTGATTTTGGATTTTTTTTTTTTTTTTTTCAAAATCAGACTTGACACCAGAGAGGCTGAATACCGCACTGAGTCAATGCGGTCTTAGCCTCTCTGGTCTCAACACTCTGTCAGATTTTGGATTTTTTTTTTTTTTTTTTCCAAAATCAGACGTGACACCAGAGAGGCTGAATACCGCACTGAGTCAATGCGGTCTTAGCCTCTCTGGTCTCAACACTCTGTCTGATTTTGGATTTTTTTTTTTTTTCCAAAATCAGACTTGACACCAGAGAGGCTGAATACCGCACTGAGTCAATGCGGTCTTAGCCTCTCTGGTGTCAACACTCTGTCTGATTTTCGATTTTTTTTTTTTTTTTTCCAAAATCAGACTTGACACCAGAGAGGCTGAATACCGCACTGAGTCAATGCGGTCTTAGCCTCTCTGGTGTCAACACTCTGTCTGATTTTGGATTTTTTTTTTTTTTTTTTTTCCAAAATCAGACTTGACACCAGAGAGGCTGAACACTGAGTCAATGCGGTCTTAGCCTCTCTGGTCTCAACACTCTGTCTGATTTTGGATTTTTTTTTTTTTTTTTTCAAAATCAGACTTGACACCAGAGAGGCTGAATACCGCACTGAGTCAATGCGGTCTTAGCCTCTCTGGTCTCAACACTCTGTCTGATTTTGGATTTTTTTTTTTTTTTTTTCAAAAATCAGACTTGACACCAGAGAGGCTGAATACCGCACTGAGTCAATGCGGTCTTAGCCTCTCTGGTGTCAACACTCTGTCTGATTTTGGATTTTTTTTTTTTTTTTTTCCAAAATCAGACTTGACACCAGAGAGGCTGAACACTGAGTCAATGCGGTCTTAGCCTCTCTGGTCTCAACACTCTGTCTGATTTTGGATTTTTTTTTTTTTTTCCAAAATCAGACTTGACACCAGAGAGGCTGAATACCGCACTGAGTTAATGCGGTCTTAGCCTCTCTGTTGTCAACACTCTGTCTGATTTTGGATTTTTTTTTTTTTTTCCCCAAAATCAGACTTGACACCAGAGAGGCTGAATACCGCACTGAGTCAATGCGGTCTTAGCCTCTCTGGTCTCAACACTCTCTCTGATTTTGGATTTTTTTTTTTTTTTTTTCAAAATCAGACTTGACACCAGAGAGGCTGAATACCGCACTGAGTCAATGCGGTCTTAGCCTCTCTGGTGTCAACACTCTGTCTGATTTTGGATTTTTTTTTTTTTTTTTTCCAAAATCAGACTTGACACCAGAGAGGCTGAATACCGCACTGAGTCAATGCGGTCTTAGCCTCTCTGGTCTCAACACTCTGTCTGATTTTGGATTTTTTTTTTTTTTTTTTCAAAATCAGGCTTGACACCAGAGAGGCTGAATACCGCACTGAGTCAATGCGGTCTTAGCCTCTCTGGTGTCAACACTCTGTCTGATTTTGGATTTTTTTTTTTTTTTTCTCAAAATCAGACTTGACACCAGAGAGGCTGAATACCGCACTGAGTCAATGCAGTCTTAGCCTCTCTGGTGTCAACACTCTGTCTGATTTTTGATTTTTGATTTTTTTTTTTCCAAAATCAGACTTGACACCAGAGAGGCTGAATACCGCACTGAGTCAATGCGGTCTTAGCCTCTCTGGTGTCAACACTCTGTCTGATTTTGGATTTTTTTTTTTTTTTTTCAAAAATCAGACTTGACACCAGAGAGGCTGAATACCGCACTGAGTCAATGCGGTCTTAGCCTCTCTGGTCTCAACACTCTGTCTGATTTTGGATTTTTTTTTTTTTTTCCAAAATCAGACTTGACACCAGAGAGGCTGAATACCGCACTGAGTCAATGCGGTCTTAGCCTCTCTGGTGTCAACACTCTGTCTGATTTTGGATTTTTTTTTTTTTTTTCCAAAATCAGACTTGACACCAGAGAGGCTGAATACCGCACTGAGTCAATGCGGTCTTAGCCTCTCTGGTGTCAACACTCTGTCTGATTTTGGATTTTTTTTTTTTTTTTTTCCAAAATCAGACTTGACACCAGAGAGGCTGAACATTGAGTCAATGCGGTCTTAGCCTCTCTGGTCTCAACACTCTCTCTGATTTTGGATTTTTTTTTTTTTTTTTCCAAAATCAGACTTGACACCAGAGAGACTGAATACCGCACTGAGTCAATGCGGTCTTAGCCTCTCTGGTCTCAACACTCTGTCTGATTTTGGATTTTTTTTTTTTTTTTTTCAAAATCAGACTTGACACCAGAGAGGCTGAATACCGCACTGAGTCAATGCGGTCTTAGCCTCTCTGGTCTCAACACTCTGTCTGATTTTGGATTTTTTTTTTTTTTTCCAAAATCAGACTTGACACCAGAGAGGCTGAATACCGCACTGAGTCAATGCGGTCTTAGCCTCTCTGGTGTCAACACTCTGTCTGATTTTGGATTTTTTTTTTTTTTTTCCAAAATCAGACTTGACACCAGAGAGGCTGAATACCGCACTGAGTCAATGCGGTCTTAGCCTCTCTGGTGTCAACACTCTGTCTGATTTTGGATTTTTTTTTTTTTTTTTCCAAAATCAGACTTGACACCAGAGAGGCTGAATACCGCACTGAGTCAATGCGGTCTTAGCCTCTCTGGTCTCAACACTCTGTCTGATTTTGGATTTTTTTTTTTTTTTTCCAAAATCAGACTTGACACCAGAGAGGCTGAATACCGCACTGAGTCAATGCGGTCTTAGCCTCTCTGGTGTCAACACTCTGTCTGATTTTGGATTTTTTTTTTTTTTTTTTCCAAAATCAGACTTGACACCAGAGAGGCTGAACATTGAGTCAATGCGGTCTTAGCCTCTCTGGTCTCAACACTCTCTCTGATTTTGGATTTTTTTTTTTTTTTTTCCAAAATCAGACTTGACACCAGAGAGACTGAATACCGCACTGAGTCAATGCGGTCTTAGCCTCTCTGGTCTCAACACTCTGTCTGATTTTGGATTTTTTTTTTTTTTTTTTCAAAATCAGACTTGACACCAGAGAGGCTGAATACCGCACTGAGTCAATGCGGTCTTAGCCTCTCTGGTCTCAACACTCTGTCAGATTTTGGATTTTTTTTTTTTTTTTTCCAAAATCAGACGTGACACCAGAGAGGCTGAATACCGCACTGAGTCAATGCGGTCTTAGCCTCTCTGGTCTCAACACTCTGTCTGATTTTGGATTTTTTTTTTTTTTCCAAAATCAGACTTGACACCAGAGAGGCTGAATACCGCACTGAGTCAATGCGGTCTTAGCCTCTCTGGTGTCAACACTCTGTCTGATTTTCGATTTTTTTTTTTTTTTTTCCAAAATCAGACTTGACACCAGAGAGGCTGAATACCGCACTGAGTCAATGCGGTCTTAGCCTCTCTGGTGTCAACACTCTGTCTGATTTTGGATTTTTTTTTTTTTTTTTTTTCCAAAATCAGACTTGACACCAGAGAGGCTGAACACTGAGTCAATGCGGTCTTAGCCTCTCTGGTCTCAACACTCTGTCTGATTTTGGATTTTTTTTTTTTTTTTTTCAAAATCAGACTTGACACCAGAGAGGCTGAATACCGCACTGAGTCAATGCGGTCTTAGCCTCTCTGGTCTCAACACTCTGTCTGATTTTGGATTTTTTTTTTTTTTTTTCCAAAATCAGACTTGACACCAGAGAGGCTGAATACCGCACTGAGTCAATGCGGTCTTAGCCTCTCTGGTGTCAACACTCTGTCTGATTTTGGATTTTTTTTTTTTTTTTTTCCAAAATCAGACTTGACACCAGAGAGGCTGAACACTGAGTCAATGCGGTCTTAGCCTCTCTGGTCTCAACACTCTGTCTGATTTTGGATTTTTTTTTTTTTTTCCAAAATCAGACTTGACACCAGAGAGGCTGAATACCGCACTGAGTTAATGCGGTCTTAGCCTCTCTGTTGTCAACACTCTGTCTGATTTTGGATTTTTTTTTTTTTTTCCCCAAAATCAGACTTGACACCAGAGAGGCTGAATACCGCACTGAGTCAATGCGGTCTTAGCCTCTCTGGTCTCAACACTCTCTCTGATTTTGGATTTTTTTTTTTTTTTTTTCAAAATCAGACTTGACACCAGAGAGGCTGAATACCGCACTGAGTCAATGCGGTCTTAGCCTCTCTGGTGTCAACACTCTGTCTGATTTTGGATTTTTTTTTTTTTTTTTTCCAAAATCAGACTTGACACCAGAGAGGCTGAATACCGCACTGAGTCAATGCGGTCTTAGCCTCTCTGGTCTCAACACTCTGTCTGATTTTGGATTTTTTTTTTTTTTTTTTCAAAATCAGGCTTGACACCAGAGAGGCTGAATACCGCACTGAGTCAATGCGGTCTTAGCCTCTCTGGTGTCAACACTCTGTCTGATTTTGGATTTTTTTTTTTTTTTTTCAAAAATCAGACTTGACACCAGAGAGGCTGAATACCGCACTGAGTCAATGCGGTCTTAGCCTCTCTGGTCTCAACACTCTGTCTGATTTTGGATTTTTTTTTTTTTTTTTTCAAAATCAGACTTGACACCAGAGAGGCTGAATACCGCACTGAGTCAATGCGGTCTTAGCCTCTCTGGTGTCAACACTCTGTCTGATTTTGGATTTTTTTTTTTTTTTCCAAAATCAGACTTGACACCAGAGAGGCTGAATACCGCACTGAGTCAATGCGGTCTTAGCCTCTCTGGTGTCAACACTCTGTCTGATTTTGGATTTTTTTTTTCCCAAAATCAGACTTGACACCAGAGAGGCTGAATACCGCACTGAGTCAATGCGGTCTTAGCCTCTCTGGTCTCAACACTCTGTCTGATTTTGGATTTTTTTTTTTTTTTTTCCAAAATCAGACTTGACACCAGAGAGGCTGAACACTGAGTCAATGCGGTCTTAGCCTCTCTGGTCTCAACACTCTCTCTGATTTTGGATTTTTTTTTTTTTTTTTCCAAAATCAGACTTGACACCAGAGAGGCTGAATACCGCACTGAGTCAATGCGGTCTTAGCCTCTCTGGTCTCAACACTCTGTCTGATTTTGGATTTTTTTTTTTTTTTCCAAAATCAGACTTGACACCAGAGAGGCTGAATACCGCACTGAGTCAATGCGGTCTTAGCCTCTCTGGTGTCAACACTCTGTCTGATTTTGGATTTTTTTTTTTTTTTTCCAAAATCAGACTTGACACCAGAGAGGCTGAATACCGCACTGAGTCAATGCGGTCTTAGCCTCTCTGGTGTCAACACTCTGTCTGATTTTGGATTTTTTTTTTTTTTTTTCCAAAATCAGACTTGACACCAGAGAGGCTGAATACCGCACTGAGTCAATGCGGTCTTAGCCTCTCTGGTCTCAACACTCTGTCTGATTTTGGATTTTTTTTTTCTTTTTTCCAAAATCAGACTTGACACCAGAGAGGCTGAATACCGCACTGAGTCAATGCGGTCTTAGCCTCTCTGGTGTCAACACTCTGTCTGATTTTGGATTTTTTTTTTTTTTTTTTCCAAAATCAGACTTGACACCAGAGAGGCTGAACATTGAGTCAATGCGGTCTTAGCCTCTCTGGTCTCAACACTCTCTCTGATTTTGGATTTTTTTTTTTTTTTTTCAAAAATCAGACTTGACACCAGAGAGACTGAATACCGCACTGAGTCAATGCGGTCTTAGCCTCTCTGGTCTCAACACTCTGTCTGATTTTGGATTTTTTTTTTTTTTTTTTCAAAATCAGACTTGACACCAGAGAGGCTGAATACCGCACTGAGTCAATGCGGTCTTAGCCTCTCTGGTCTCAACACTCTGTCTGATTTTGGATTTTTTTTTTTTTTTTTTCCAAAATCAGACGTGACACCAGAGAGGCTGAATACCGCACTGAGTCAATGCGGTCTTAGCCTCTCTGGTGTCAACACTCTGTCTGATTTTGGATTTTTTTTTTTTTTTTTCCAAAATCAGACTTGACACCAGAGAGGCTGAACACTGAGTCAATGCGGTCTTAGCCTCTCTGGTCTCAACACTCTCTCTGATTTTGGATTTTTTTTTTTTTTTTTCCAAAATCAGACTTGACACCAGAGAGGCTGAATACCGCACTGAGTCAATGCGGTCTTAGCCTCTCTGGTCTCAACACTCTGTCTGATTTTGGATTTTTTTTTTTTTTTTCCAAAATCAGACTTGACACCAGAGAGGCTGAATACCGCACTGAGTCAATGCGGTCTTAGCCTCTCTGGTGTCAACACTCTGTCTGATTTTGGATTTTTTTTTTTTTTTTCCAAAATCAGACTTGACACCAGAGAGGCTGAATACTGCACTGAGTCAATGCGGTCTTAGCCTCTCTGGTGTCAACACTCTGTCTGATTTTGGATTTTTTTTTTTTTTTTTTCCAAAATCAGACTTGACACCAGAGAGGCTGAATACCGCACTGAGTCAATGCGGTCTTAGCCTCTCTGGTCTCAACACTCTGTCTGATTTTGGATTTTTTTTTTTTTTTTTCCAAAATCAGACTTGACACCAGAGAGGCTGAATACCGCACTGAGTCAATGCGGTCTTAGCCTCTCTGGTCTCAACACTCTGTCTGATTTTGGATTTTTTTTTTTTTTTTTCCAAAATCAGACTTGACACCAGAGAGGCTGAATACCGCACTGAGTCAATGCGGTCTTAGCCTCTCTGGTGTCAACACTCTGTCTGATTTTGGATTTTTTTTTTTTTTTTTTCCAAAATCAGACTTGACACCAGAGAGGCTGAACACTGAGTCAATGCGGTCTTAGCCTCTCTGGTCTCAACACTCTCTCTGATTTTGGATTTTTTTTTTTTTTTTTCCAAAATCAGACTTGACACCAGAGAGGCTGAATACCGCACTGAGTCAATGCGGTCTTAGCCTCTCTGGTCTCAACACTCTGTCTGATTTTGGATTTTTTTTTTTTTTTCCAAAATCAGACTTGACACCAGAGAGGCTGAATACCGCACTGAGTCAATGCGGTCTTAGCCTCTCTGGTCTCAACACTCTGTCTGATTTTGGATTTTTTTTTTTTTTTTTTCAAAATCAGGCTTGACACCAGAGAGGCTGAATACCGCACTGAGTCAATGCGGTCTTAGCCTCTCTGGTGTCAACACTCTGTCTGATTTTGGATTTTTTTTTTTTTTTTCTCAAAATCAGACTTGACACCAGAGAGGCTGAATACCGCACTGAGTCAATGCAGTCTTAGCCTCTCTGGTGTCAACACTCTGTCTGATTTTTGATTTTTTTTTTTTTTTTCCAAAATCAGACTTGACACCAGAGAGGCTGAATACCGCACTGAGTCAATGCGGTCTTAGCCTCTCTGGTGTCAACACTCTGTCTGATTTTGGATTTTTTTTTTTTTTTTCAAAAATCAGACTTGACACCAGAGAGGCTGAGTACCGCACTGAGTCAATGCGGTCTTAGCCTCTCTGGTCTCAACACTCTGTCTGATTTTTGATTTTTTTTTTTTTTTTTTCAAAATCAGACTTGACACCAGAGAGGCTGAATACCGCACTGAGTCAATGCGGTCTTAGCCTCTCTGGTGTCAACACTCTGTCTGATTTTGGATTTTTTTTTTTTTTTCCAAAATCAGACTTGACACCAGAGAGGCTGAATACCGCACTGAGTCAATGCGGTCTTAGCCTCTCTGGTGTCAACACTCTGTCTGATTTTGGATTTTTTTTTTCCCAAAATCAGACTTGACACCAGAGAGGCTGAATACCGCACTGAGTCAATGCGGTCTTAGCCTCTCTGGTCTCAACACTCTGTCTGATTTTGGATTTTTTTTTTTTTTTTTCCAAAATCAGACTTGACACCAGAGAGGCTGAACACTGAGTCAATGCGGTCTTAGCCTCTCTGGTCTCAACACTCTCTCTGATTTTGGATTTTTTTTTTTTTTTTTCCAAAATCAGACTTGACACCAGAGAGGCTGAATACCGCACTGAGTCAATGCGGTCTTAGCCTCTCTGGTCTCAACACTCTGTCTGATTTTGGATTTTTTTTTTTTTTTCCAAAATCAGACTTGACACCAGAGAGGCTGAATACCGCACTGAGTCAATGCGGTCTTAGCCTCTCTGGTGTCAACACTCTGTCCGATTTTGGATTTTTTTTTTTTTTTTCCAAAATCAGACTTGACACCAGAGAGGCTGAATACCGCACTGAGTCAATGCGGTCTTAGCCTCTCTGGTGTCAACACTCTGTCTGATTTTGGATTTTTTTTTTTTTTTTTCCAAAATCAGACTTGACACCAGAGAGGCTGAATACCGCACTGAGTCAATGCGGTCTTAGCCTCTCTGGTCTCAACACTCTGTCTGATTTTGGATTTTTTTTTTTTTTTTTCAAAATCAGACTTGACACCAGAGAGGCTGAATACCGCACTGAGTCAATGCGGTCTTAGCCTCTCTGGTGTCAACACTCTGTCTGATTTTGGATTTTTTTTTTTTTTTTTCCAAAATCAGACTTGACACCAGAGAGGCTGAACATTGAGTCAATGCGGTCTTAGCCTCTCTGGTCTCAACACTCTCTCTGATTTTGGATTTTTTTTTTTTTTTTTCAAAAATCAGACTTGACACCAGAGAGACTGAATACCGCACTGAGTCAATGCGGTCTTAGCCTCTCTGGTCTCAACACTCTGTCTGATTTTGGATTTTTTTTTTTTTTTTTTCAAAATCAGACTTGACACCAGAGAGGCTGAATACCGCACTGAGTCAATGCGGTCTTAGCCTCTCTGGTCTCAACACTCTGTCTGATTTTGGATTTTTTTTTTTTTTTTTTCCAAAATCAGACGTGACACCAGAGAGGCTGAATACCGCACTGAGTCAATGCGGTCTTAGCCTCTCTGGTGTCAACACTCTGTCTGATTTTGGATTTTTTTTTTTTTTTTTCCAAAATCAGACTTGACACCAGAGAGGCTGAACACTGAGTCAATGCGGTCTTAGCCTCTCTGGTCTCAACACTCTCTCTGATTTTGGATTTTTTTTTTTTTTTTCCAAAATCAGACTTGACACCAGAGAGGCTGAATACCGCACTGAGTCAATGCGGTCTTAGCCTCTCTGGTCTCAACACTCTGTCTGATTTTGGATTTTTTTTTTTTTTTTCCAAAATCAGACTTGACACCAGAGAGGCTGAATACCGCACTGAGTCAATGCGGTCTTAGCCTCTCTGGTGTCAACACTCTGTCTGATTTTGGATTTTTTTTTTTTTTTTTCCAAAATCAGACTTGACACCAGAGAGGCTGAATACCGCACTGAGTCAATGCGGTCTTAGCCTCTCTGGTGTCAACACTCTGTCTGATTTTGGATTTTTTTTTTTTTTTTTCCAAAATCAGACTTGACACCAGAGAGGCTGAATACCGCACTGAGTCAATGCGGTCTTAGCCTCTCTGGTCTCAACACTCTGTCTGATTTTGGATTTTTTTTTTTTTTTTCTAAAATCAGACTTGACACCAGAGAGGCTGAATACCGCACTGAGTCAATGCGGTCTTAGCCTCTCTGGTCTCAACACTCTGTCTGATTTTGGATTTTTTTTTTTTTTTTTCCAAAATCAGACTTGACACCAGAGAGGCTGAATACCGCACTGAGTCAATGCGGTCTTAGCCTCTCTGGTGTCAACACTCTGTCTGATTTTGGATTTTTTTTTTTCTTTTTCCAAAATCAGACTTGACACCAGAGAGGCTGAACACTGAGTCAATGCGGTCTTAGCCTCTCTGGTCTCAACACTCTCTCTGATTTTGGATTTTTTTTTTTTTTTTTCCAAAATCAGACTTGACACCAGAGAGGCTGAATACCGCACTGAGTCAATGCGGTCTTAGCCTCTCTGGTCTCAACACTCTGTCTGATTTTGGATTTTTTTTTTTTTTTTCCAAAATCAGACTTGACACCAGAGAGGCTGAATACCGCACTGAGTCAATGCGGTCTTAGCCTCTCTGGTGTCAACACTCTGTCTGATTTTGGATTTTTTTTTTTTTTTTCCAAAATCAGACTTGACACCAGAGAGGCTGAATACCGCACTGAGTCAATGCGGTCTTAGCCTCTCTGGTGTCAACACTCTGTCTGATTTTGGATTTTTTTTTTTTTTTTTCCAAAATCAGACTTGACACCAGAGAGGCTGAATACCGCACTGAGTCAATGCGGTCTTAGCCTCTCTGGTCTCAACACTCTGTCTGATTTTGGATTTTTTTTTTTTTTTTCCAAAATCAGACCTGACACCAGAGAGGCTGAATACCGCACTGAGTCAATGCGGTCTTAGCCTCTCTGGTGTCAACACTCTGTCTGATTTTGGATTTTTTTTTTTTTTTTTTCCAAAATCAGACTTGACACCAGAGAGGCTGAACATTGAGTCAATGCGGTCTTAGCCTCTCTGGTCTCAACACTCTCTCTGATTTTGGATTTTTTTTTTTTTTTTTCCAAAATCAGACTTGACACCAGAGAGACTGAATACCGCACTGAGTCAATGCGGTCTTAGCCTCTCTGGTCTCAACACTCTGTCTGATTTTGGATTTTTTTTTTTTTTTTTTCAAAATCAGACTTGACACCAGAGAGGCTGAATACCGCACTGAGTCAATGCGGTCTTAGCCTCTCTGGTCTCAACACTCTGTCTGATTTTGGATTTTTTTTTTTTTTTCCAAAATCAGACTTGACACCAGAGAGGCTGAATACCGCACTGAGTCAATGCGGTCTTAGCCTCTCTGGTGTCAACACTCTGTCTGATTTTGGATTTTTTTTTTTTTTTTTCCAAAATCAGACTTGACACCAGAGAGGCTGAATACCGCACTGAGTCAATGCGGTCTTAGCCTCTCTGGTGTCAACACTCTGTCTGATTTTGGATTTTTTTTTTTTTTTTTCCAAAATCAGACTTGACACCAGAGAGGCTGAATACCGCACTGAGTCAATGCGGTCTTAGCCTCTCTGGTCTCAACACTCTGTCTGATTTTGGATTTTTTTTTTTTTTTTCCAAAATCAGACTTGACACCAGAGAGGCTGAATACCGCACTGAGTCAATGCGGTCTTAGCCTCTCTGGTGTCAACACTCTGTCTGATTTTGGATTTTTTTTTTTTTTTTTTCCAAAATCAGACTTGACACCAGAGAGGCTGAACATTGAGTCAATGCGGTCTTAGCCTCTCTGGTCTCAACACTCTCTCTGATTTTGGATTTTTTTTTTTTTTTTTCCAAAATCAGACTTGACACCAGAGAGACTGAATACCGCACTGAGTCAATGCGGTCTTAGCCTCTCTGGTCTCAACACTCTGTCTGATTTTGGATTTTTTTTTTTTTTTTTTCAAAATCAGACTTGACACCAGAGAGGCTGAATACCGCACTGAGTCAATGCGGTCTTAGCCACTCTGGTCTCAACACTCTGTCTGATTTTGGATTTTTTTTTTTTTTTTTTCCAAAATCAGACGTGACACCAGAGAGGCTGAATACCGCACTGAGTCAATGCGGTCTTAGCCTCTCTGGTCTCAACACTCTGTCTGATTTTGGATTTTTTTTTTTTTTTCCAAAATCAGACTTGACACCAGAGAGGCTGAATACCGCACTGAGTCAATGCGGTCTTAGCCTCTCTGGTGTCAACACTCTGTCTGATTTTGGATTTTTTTTTTTTTTTTTTTCCAAAATCAGACTTGACACCAGAGAGGCTGAACACTGAGTCAATGCGGTCTTAGCCTCTCTGGTCTCAACACTCTGTCTGATTTTGGATTTTTTTTTTTTTTTTTTCAAAATCAGACTTGACACCAGAGAGGCTGAATACCGCACTGAGTCAATGCGGTCTTAGCCTCTCTGGTCTCAACACTCTGTCTGATTTTGGATTTTTTTTTTTTTTTTTTCCAAAATCAGACTTGACACCAGAGAGGCTGAATACCGCACTGAGTCAATGCGGTCTTAGCCTCTCTGGTGTCAACACTCTGTCTGATTTTGGATTTTTTTTTTTTTTTTTTCCAAAATCAGACTTGACACCAGAGAGGCTGAACACTGAGTCAATGCGGTCTTAGCCTCTCTTGTCTCAACACTCTGTCTGATTTTGGATTTTTTTTTTTTTCCCAAAATCAGACTTGACACCAGAGAGGCTGAATACCGCACTGAGTTAATGCGGTCTTAGCCTCTCTGTTGTCAACACTCTGTCTGATTTTGGATTTTTTTTTTTTTTTTCCCAAAATCAGACTTGACACCAGAGAGGCTGAATACCGCACTGAGTCAATGCGGTCTTAGCCTCTCTGGTCTCAACACTCTCTCTGATTTTGGATTTTTTTTTTTTTTTTTTCAAAATCAGACTTGACACCAGAGAGGCTGAATACCGCACTGAGTCAATGCGGTCTTAGCCTCTCTGGTGTCAACACTCTGTCTGATTTTGGATTTTTTTTTTTTTTTTTTCCAAAATCAGACTTGACACCAGAGAGGCTGAATACCGCACTGAGTCAATGCGGTCTTAGCCTCTCTGGTCTCAACACTCTGTCTGATTTTGGATTTTTTTTTTTTTTTTTTCAAAATCAGGCTTGACACCAGAGAGGCTGAATACCGCACTGAGTCAATGCGGTCTTAGCCTCTCTGGTGTCAACACTCTGTCTGATTTTGGATTTTTTTTTTTTTTCTCAAAATCAGACTTGACACCAGAGAGGCTGAATACCGCACTGAGTCAATGCAGTCTTAGCCTCTCTGGTGTCAACACTCTGTCTGATTTTTGATTTTTTTTTTTTTTTTCCAAAATCAGACTTGACACCAGAGAGGCTGAATACCGCACTGAGTCAATGCGGTCTTAGCCTCTCTGGTGTCAACACTCTGTCTGATTTTGGATTTTTTTTTTTTTTTTTCAAAAATCAGACTTGACACCAGAGAGGCTGAATACCGCACTGAGTCAATGCGGTCTTAGCCTCTCTGGTCTCAACACTCTGTCTGATTTTGGATTTTTTTTTTTTTTTCCAAAATCAGACTTGACACCAGAGAGGCTGAATACCGCACTGAGTCAATGCGGTCTTAGCCTCTGTGGTGTCAACACTCTGTCTGATTTTGGATTTTTTTTTCCCAAAATCAGACTTGACACCAGAGAGGCTGAATACCGCACTGAGTCAATGCGGTCTTAGCCTCTCTGGTCTCAACACTCTGTCTGATTTTGGATTTTTTTTTTTTTCTTTCCAAAATCAGACTTGACACCAGAGAGGCTGAATACCGCACTGAGTCAATGCGGTCTTAGCCTCTCTGGTGTCAACACTCTGTCTGATTTTGGATTTTTTTTTTTTTTTTTCCAAAATCAGACTTGACACCAGAGAGGCTGAACACTGAGTCAATGCGGTCTTAGCCTCTCTGGTCTCAACACTCTCTCTGATTTTGGATTTTTTTTTTTTTTTTTCCAAAATCAGACTTGACACCAGAGAGGCTGAATACCGCACTGAGTCAATGCGGTCTTAGCCTCTCTGGTCTCAACACTCTGTCTGATTTTGGATTTTTTTTTTTTTTTCCAAAATCAGACTTGACACCAGAGAGGCTGAATACCGCACTGAGTCAATGCGGTCTTAGCCTTTCTGGTGTCAACACTCTGTCTGATTTTGGATTTTTTTTTTTTTTTTTCCAAAATCAGACTTGACACCAGAGAGGCTGAATACCGCACTGAGTCAATGCGGTCTTAGCCTCTCTGGTGTCAACACTCTGTCTGATTTTGGATTTTTTTTTTTTTTTTCCAAAATCAGACTTGACACCAGAGAGGCTGAATACCGCACTGAGTCAATGCGGTCTTAGCCTCTCTGGTCTCAACACTCTGTCTGATTTTGGATTTTTTTTTTTTTTTTTCAAAAATCAGACTTGACACCAGAGAGGCTGAATCCAGCACTGAGTCAATGCGGTCTTAGCCTCTCTGGTGTCAACACTCTGTCTGATTTTGGATTTTTTTTTTTTTTTTTTCCAAAATCAGACTTGACACCAGAGAGGCTGAACACTGAGTCAATGCGGTCTTAGCCTCTCTGGTCTCAACACTCTCTCTGATTTTGGATTTTTTTTTTTTTTTTTCCAAAATCAGACTTGACACCAGAGAGGCTGAATACCGCACTGAGTCAATGCGGTCTTAGCCTCTCTGGTCTCAACACTCTGTCTGATTTTGGATTTTTTTTTTTTTTTTCCAAAATCAGACTTGACACCAGATAGGCTGAATACCGCACTGAGTCAATGCGGTCTTAGCCTCTCTGGTGTCAACACTCTGTCTGATTTTGGATTTTTTTTTTTTTTTTCCAAAATCAGACTTGACACCAGAGAGGCTGAATACCGCATTGAGTCAATGCGGTCTTAGCCTCTCTGGTGTCAACACTCTGTCTGATTTTGGATTTTTTTTTTTTTTTTTCCAAAATCAGACTTGACACCAGAGAGGCTGAATACCGCACTGAGTCAATGCGGTCTTAGCCTCTCTGGTCTCAACACTCTGTCTGATTTTGGATTTTTTTTTTTTTTTTCCAAAATCAGACTTGACACCAGAGAGGCTGAATACCGCACTGAGTCAATGCGGTCTTAGCCTCTCTGGTGTCAACACTCTGTCTGATTTTGGATTTTTTTTTTTTTTTTTCCAAAATCAGACTTGACACCAGAGAGGCTGAATACCGCACTGAGTCAATGCGGTCTTAGCCTCTCTGGTCTCAACACTCTGTCTGATTTTGGATTTTTTTTTTTTTTTTTCCAAAATCAGACTTGACACCAGAGAGGCTGAATACCGCACTGAGTCAATGCGGTCTTAGCCTCTGTGGTGTCAACACTCTGTCTGATTTTGGATTTTTTTTTCCCAAAATCAGACTTGACACCAGAGAGGCTGAATACCGCACTGAGTCAATGCGGTCTTAGCCTCTCTGGTCTCAACACTCTGTCTGATTTTGGATTTTTTTTTTTTTCTTTCCAAAATCAGACTTGACACCAGAGAGGCTGAATACCGCACTGAGTCAATGCGGTCTTAGCCTCTCTGGTGTCAACACTCTGTCTGATTTTGGATTTTTTTTTTTTTTTTTCCAAAATCAGACTTGACACCAGAGAGGCTGAACACTGAGTCAATGCGGTCTTAGCCTCTCTGGTCTCAACACTCTCTCTGATTTTGGATTTTTTTTTTTTTTTTTCCAAAATCAGACTTGACACCAGAGAGGCTGAATACCGCACTGAGTCAATGCGGTCTTAGCCTCTCTGGTCTCAACACTCTGTCTGATTTTGGATTTTTTTTTTTTTTTCCAAAATCAGACTTGACACCAGAGAGGCTGAATACCGCACTGAGTCAATGCGGTCTTAGCCTTTCTGGTGTCAACACTCTGTCTGATTTTGGATTTTTTTTTTTTTTTTCCAAAATCAGACTTGACACCAGAGAGGCTGAATACCGCACTGAGTCAATGCGGTCTTAGCCTCTCTGGTGTCAACACTCTGTCTGATTTTGGATTTTTTTTTTTTTTTTCCAAAATCAGACTTGACACCAGAGAGGCTGAATACCGCACTGAGTCAATGCGGTCTTAGCCTCTCTGGTCTCAACACTCTGTCTGATTTTGGATTTTTTTTTTTTTTTTCAAAAATCAGACTTGACACCAGAGAGGCTGAATCCAGCACTGAGTCAATGCGGTCTTAGCCTCTCTGGTGTCAACACTCTGTCTGATTTTGGATTTTTTTTTTTTTTTTTTTCAAATATCAGACTTGACACCAGAGAGGCTGAACACTGAGTCAATGCGGTCTTAGCCTCTCTGGTCTCAACACTCTCTCTGATTTTGGATTTTTTTTTTTTTTTTTCCAAAATCAGACTTGACACCAGAGAGGCTGAATACCGCACTGAGTCAATGCGGTCTTAGCCTCTCTGGTCTCAACACTCTGTCTGATTTTGGATTTTTTTTTTTTTTTTCCAAAATCAGACTTGACACCAGATAGGCTGAATACCGCACTGAGTCAATGCGGTCTTAGCCTCTCTGGTGTCAACACTCTGTCTGATTTTGGATTTTTTTTTTTTTTTTCCAAAATCAGACTTGACACCAGAGAGGCTGAATACCGCACTGAGTCAATGCGGTCTTAGCCTCTCTGGTGTCAACACTCTGTCTGATTTTGGATTTTTTTTTTTTTTTTTTCCAAAATCAGACTTGACACCAGAGAGGCTGAATACCGCACTGAGTCAATGCGGTCTTAGCCTCTCTGGTCTCAACACTCTGTCTGATTTTGGATTTTTTTTTTTTTTTTCCAAAATCAGACTTGACACCAGAGAGGCTGAATCCAGCACTGAGTCAATGCGGTCTTAGCCTCTCTGGTGTCAACACTCTGTCTGATTTTGGATTTTTTTTTTTTTTTTTTCCAAAATCAGACTTGACACCAGAGAGGCTGAACACTGAGTCAATGCGGTCTTAGCCTCTCTGGTCTCAACACTCTCTCTGATTTTGGATTTTTTTTTTTTTTTTTCCAAAATCAGACTTGACACCAGAGAGGCTGAATACCGCACTGAGTCAATGCGGTCTTAGCCTCTCTGGTCTCAACACTCTGTCTGATTTTGGATTTTTTTTTTTTTTTTCCAAAATCAGACTTGACACCAGATAGGCTGAATACCGCACTGAGTCAATGCGGTCTTAGCCTCTCTGGTGTCAACACTCTGTCTGATTTTGGATTTTTTTTTTTTTTTTTCCAAAATCAGACTTGACACCAGAGAGGCTGAACACTGAGTCAATGCGGTCTTAGCCTCTCTGGTCTCAACACTCTCTCTGATTTTGGATTTTTTTTTTTTTTTTTCCAAAATCAGACTTGACACCAGAGAGGCTGAATACCGCACTGAGTCAATGCGGTCTTAGCCTCTCTGGTCTCAACACTCTGTCTGATTTTGGATTTTTTTTTTTTTTTCCAAAATCAGACTTGACACCAGAGAGGCTGAATACCGCACTGAGTCAATGCGGTCTTAGCCTTTCTGGTGTCAACACTCTGTCTGATTTTGGATTTTTTTTTTTTTTTTCCAAAATCAGACTTGACACCAGAGAGGCTGAATACCGCACTGAGTCAATGCGGTCTTAGCCTCTCTGGTGTCAACACTCTGTCTGATTTTGGATTTTTTTTTTTTTTTTCCAAAATCAGACTTGACACCAGAGAGGCTGAATACCGCACTGAGTCAATGCGGTCTTAGCCTCTCTGGTCTCAACACTCTGTCTGATTTTGGATTTTTTTTTTTTTTTTTCAAAAATCAGACTTGACACCAGAGAGGCTGAATCCAGCACTGAGTCAATGCGGTCTTAGCCTCTCTGGTGTCAACACTCTGTCTGATTTTGGATTTTTTTTTTTTTTTTTTCCAAAATCAGACTTGACACCAGAGAGGCTGAACACTGAGTCAATGCGGTCTTAGCCTCTCTGGTCTCAACACTCTCTCTGATTTTGGATTTTTTTTTTTTTTTTTTCCAAAATCAGACTTGACACCAGAGAGGCTGAATACCGCACTGAGTCAATGCGGTCTTAGCCTCTCTGGTCTCAACACTCTGTCTGATTTTGGATTTTTTTTTTTTTTTTCCAAAATCAGACTTGACACCAGATAGGCTGAATACTGCACTGAGTCAATGCGGTCTTAGCCTCTCTGGTGTCAACACTCTGTCTGATTTTGGATTTTTTTTTTTTTTTTCCAAAATCAGACTTGACACCAGAGAGGCTGAATACCGCACTGAGTCAATGCGGTCTTAGCCTCTCTGGTGTCAACACTCTGTCTGATTTTGGATTTTTTTTTTTTTTTTTCCAAAATCAGACTTGACACCAGAGAGGCTGAATACCGCACTGAGTCAATGCGGTCTTAGCCTCTCTGGTCTCAACACTCTGTCTGATTTTGGATTTTTTTTTTTTTTTTCCAAAATCAGACTTGACACCAGAGAGGCTGAATCCAGCACTGAGTCAATGCGGTCTTAGCCTCTCTGGTGTCAACACTCTGTCTGATTTTGGATTTTTTTTTTTTTTTTTTCCAAAATCAGACTTGACACCAGAGAGGCTGAACACTGAGTCAATGCGGTCTTAGCCTCTCTGGTCTCAACACTCTCTCTGATTTTGGATTTTTTTTTTTTTTTTTCCAAAATCAGACTTGACACCAGAGAGGCTGAATACCGCACTGAGTCAATGCGGTCTTAGCCTCTCTGGTCTCAACACTCTGTCTGATTTTGGATTTTTTTTTTTTTTTTCCAAAATCAGACTTGACACCAGATAGGCTGAATACCGCACTGAGTCAATGCGGTCTTAGCCTCTCTGGTGTCAACACTCTGTCTGATTTTGGATTTTTTTTTTTTTTTTTCCAAAATCAGACTTGACACCAGAGAGGCTGAACACTGAGTCAATGCGGTCTTAGCCTCTCTGGTCTCAACACTCTCTCTGATTTTGGATTTTTTTTTTTTTTTTTCCAAAATCAGACTTGACACCAGAGAGGCTGAATACCGCACTGAGTCAATGCGGTCTTAGCCTCTCTGGTCTCAACACTCTGTCTGATTTTGGATTTTTTTTTTTTTTTTCCAAAATCAGACTTGACACCAGAGAGGCTGAATACCGCACTGAGTCAATGCGGTCTTAGCCTTTCTGGTGTCAACACTCTGTCTGATTTTGGATTTTTTTTTTTTTTTTCCAAAATCAGACTTGACACCAGAGAGGCTGAATACCGCACTGAGTCAATGCGGTCTTAGCCTCTCTGGTGTCAACACTCTGTCTGATTTTGGATTTTTTTTTTTTTTTTCCAAAATCAGACTTGACACCAGAGAGGCTGAATACCGCACTGAGTCAATGCGGTCTTAGCCTCTCTGGTCTCAACACTCTGTCTGATTTTGGATTTTTTTTTTTTTTTTTCAAAAATCAGACTTGACACCAGAGAGGCTGAATCCAGCACTGAGTCAATGCGGTCTTAGCCTCTCTGGTGTCAACACTCTGTCTGATTTTGGATTTTTTTTTTTTTTTTTTCCAAAATCAGACTTGACACCAGAGAGGCTGAACACTGAGTCAATGCGGTCTTAGCCTCTCTGGTCTCAACACTCTCTCTGATTTTGGATTTTTTTTTTTTTTTTTCCAAAATCAGACTTGACACCAGAGAGGCTGAATACCGCACTGAGTCAATGCGGTCTTAGCCTCTCTGGTCTCAACACTCTGTCTGATTTTGGATTTTTTTTTTTTTTTCCAAAATCAGACTTGACACCAGAGAGGCTGAATACCGCACTGAGTCAATGCGGTCTTAGCCTCTCTGGTGTCAACACTCTGTCTGATTTTGGATTTTTTTTTTTTTTTTCCAAAATCAGACTTGACACCAGAGAGGCTGAATACCGCACTGAGTCAATGCGGTCTTAGCCTCTCTGGTGTCAACACTCTGTCTGATTTTGGATTTTTTTTTTTTTTTTTCCAAAATCAGACTTGACACCAGAGAGGCTGAATACCGCACTGAGTCAATGCGGTCTTAGCCTCTCTGGTCTCAACACTCTGTCTGATTTTGGATTTTTTTTTTTTTTTTCCAAAATCAGACTTGACACCAGAGAGGCTGAATACCGCACTGAGTCAATGCGGTCTTAGCCTCTCTGGTGTCAACACTCTGTCTGATTTTGGATTTTTTTTTTTTTTTTTTCCAAAATCAGACTTGACACCAGAGAGGCTGAACATTGAGTCAATGCGGTCTTAGCCTCTCTGGTCTCAACACTCTCTCTGATTTTGGATTTTTTTTTTTTTTTTTCCAAAATCAGACTTGACACCAGAGAGACTGAATACCGCACTGAGTCAATGCGGTCTTAGCCTCTCTGGTCTCAACACTCTGTCTGATTTTGGATTTTTTTTTTTTTTTTTTCAAAATCAGACTTGACACCAGAGAGGCTGAATACCGCACTGAGTCAATGCGGTCTTAGCCTCTCTGGTCTCAACACTCTGTCTGATTTTGGATTTTTTTTTTTTTTTCCAAAATCAGACTTGACACCAGAGAGGCTGAATACCGCACTGAGTCAATGCGGTCTTAGCCTCTCTGGTGTCAACACTCTGTCTGATTTTGGATTTTTTTTTTTTTTTTCCAAAATCAGACTTGACACCAGAGAGGCTGAATACCGCACTGAGTCAATGCGGTCTTAGCCTCTCTGGTGTCAACACTCTGTCTGATTTTGGATTTTTTTTTTTTTTTTCCAAAATCAGACTTGACACCAGAGAGGCTGAATACCGCACTGAGTCAATGCGGTCTTAGCCTCTCTGGTCTCAACACTCTGTCTGATTTTGGATTTTTTTTTTTTTTTTCCAAAATCAGACTTGACACCAGAGAGGCTGAATACCGCACTGAGTCAATGCGGTCTTAGCCTCTCTGGTGTCAACACTCTGTCTGATTTTGGATTTTTTTTTTTTTTTTTTCCAAAATCAGACTTGACACCAGAGAGGCTGAACATTGAGTCAATGCGGTCTTAGCCTCTCTGGTCTCAACACTCTCTCTGATTTTGGATTTTTTTTTTTTTTTTTCCAAAATCAGACTTGACACCAGAGAGACTGAATACCGCACTGAGTCAATGCGGTCTTAGCCTCTCTGGTCTCAACACTCTGTCTGATTTTGGATTTTTTTTTTTTTTTTTTCAAAATCAGACTTGACACCAGAGAGGCTGAATACCGCACTGAGTCAATGCGGTCTTAGCCTCTCTGGTCTCGACACTCTGTCTGATTTTGGATTTTTTTTTTTTTTTTTTCCAAAATCAGACGTGACACCAGAGAGGCTGAATACCGCACTGAGTCAATGCGGTCTTAGCCTCTCTGGTCTCAACACTCTGTCTGATTTTGGATTTTTTTTTTTTTTTCCAAAATCAGACTTGACACCAGAGAGGCTGAATACCGCACTGAGTCAATGCGGTCTTAGCCTCTCTGGTGTCAACACTCTGTCTGATTTTGGATTTTTTTTTTTTTTTTTTCCAAAATCAGACTTGACACCAGAGAGGCTGAACACTGAGTCAATGCGGTCTTAGCCTCTCTGGTCTCAACACTCTGTCTGATTTTGGATTTTTTTTTTTTTTTTTTCAAAATCAGACTTGACACCAGAGAGGCTGAATACCGCACTGAGTCAATGCGGTCTTAGCCTCTCTGGTCTCAACACTCTGTCTGATTTTGGATTTTTTTTTTTTTTTTTTCCAAAATCAGACTTGACACCAGAGAGGCTGAATACCGCACTGAGTCAATGCGGTCTTAGCCTCTCTGGTGTCAACACTCTGTCTGATTTTGGATTTTTTTTTTTTTTTTTTCCAAAATCAGACTTGACACCAGAGAGGCTGAACACTGAGTCAATGCGGTCTTAGCCTCTCTGGTCTCAACACTCTGTCTGATTTTGGATTTTTTTTTTTTTCCCAAAATCAGACTTGACACCAGAGAGGCTGAATACCGCACTGAGTTAATGCGGTCTTAGCCTCTCTGTTGTCAACACTCTGTCTGATTTTGGATTTTTTTTTTTTTTTTCCCAAAATCAGACTTGACACCAGAGAGGCTGAATACCGCACTGAGTCAATGCGGTCTTAGCCTCTCTGGTCTCAACACTCTCTCTGATTTTGGATTTTTTTTTTTTTTTTTTCAAAATCAGACTTGACACCAGAGAGGCTGAATACCGCACTGAGTCAATGCGGTCTTAGCCTCTCTGGTGTCAACACTCTGTCTGATTTTGGATTTTTTTTTTTTTTTTTTCCAAAATCAGACTTGACACCAGAGAGGCTGAATACCGCACTGAGTCAATGCGGTCTTAGCCTCTCTGGTCTCAACACTCTGTCTGATTTTGGATTTTTTTTTTTTTTTTTTCAAAATCAGGCTTGACACCAGAGAGGCTGAATACCGCACTGAGTCAATGCGGTCTTAGCCTCTCTGGTGTCAACACTCTGTCTGATTTTGGATTTTTTTTTTTTTTCTCAAAATCAGACTTGACACCAGAGAGGCTGAATACCGCACTGAGTCAATGCAGTCTTAGCCTCTCTGGTGTCAACACTCTGTCTGATTTTTGATTTTTTTTTTTTTTTTCCAAAATCAGACTTGACACCAGAGAGGCTGAATACCGCACTGAGTCAATGCGGTCTTAGCCTCTCTGGTGTCAACACTCTGTCTGATTTTGGATTTTTTTTTTTTTTTTTCAAAAATCAGACTTGACACCAGAGAGGCTGAATACCGCACTGAGTCAATGCGGTCTTAGCCTCTCTGGTCTCAACACTCTGTCTGATTTTGGATTTTTTTTTTTTTTTTTTCAAAATCAGACTTGACACCAGAGAGGCTGAATACCGCACTGAGTCAATGCGGTCTTAGCCTCTCTGGTGTCAACACTCTGTCTGATTTTGGATTTTTTTTTTTTTTTCCAAAATCAGACTTGACACCAGAGAGGCTGAATACCGCACTGAGTCAATGCGGTCTTAGCCTCTGTGGTGTCAACACTCTGTCTGATTTTGGATTTTTTTTTCCCAAAATCAGACTTGACACCAGAGAGGCTGAATACCGCACTGAGTCAATGCGGTCTTAGCCTCTCTGGTCTCAACACTCTGTCTGATTTTGGATTTTTTTTTTTTTCTTTCCAAAATCAGACTTGACACCAGAGAGGCTGAATACCGCACTGAGTCAATGCGGTCTTAGCCTCTCTGGTGTCAACACTCTGTCTGATTTTGGATTTTTTTTTTTTTTTTTCCAAAATCAGACTTGACACCAGAGAGGCTGAACACTGAGTCAATGCGGTCTTAGCCTCTCTGGTCTCAACACTCTCTCTGATTTTGGATTTTTTTTTTTTTTTTTCCAAAATCAGACTTGACACCAGAGAGGCTGAATACCGCACTGAGTCAATGCGGTCTTAGCCTCTCTGGTCTCAACACTCTGTCTGATTTTGGATTTTTTTTTTTTTTTTCCAAAATCAGACTTGACACCAGAGAGGCTGAATACCGCACTGAGTCAATGCGGTCTTAGCCTTTCTGGTGTCAACACTCTGTCTGATTTTGGATTTTTTTTTTTTTTTTCCAAAATCAGACTTGACACCAGAGAGGCTGAATACCGCACTGAGTCAATGCGGTCTTAGCCTCTCTGGTGTCAACACTCTGTCTGATTTTGGATTTTTTTTTTTTTTTTCCAAAATCAGACTTGACACCAGAGAGGCTGAATACCGCACTGAGTCAATGCGGTCTTAGCCTCTCTGGTCTCAACACTCTGTCTGATTTTGGATTTTTTTTTTTTTTTTTCAAAAATCAGACTTGACACCAGAGAGGCTGAATCCAGCACTGAGTCAATGCGGTCTTAGCCTCTCTGGTGTCAACACTCTGTCTGATTTTGGATTTTTTTTTTTTTTTTTTCCAAAATCAGACTTGACACCAGAGAGGCTGAACACTGAGTCAATGCGGTCTTAGCCTCTCTGGTCTCAACACTCTCTCTGATTTTGGATTTTTTTTTTTTTTTTTTCCAAAATCAGACTTGACACCAGAGAGGCTGAATACCGCACTGAGTCAATGCGGTCTTAGCCTCTCTGGTCTCAACACTCTGTCTGATTTTGGATTTTTTTTTTTTTTTTCCAAAATCAGACTTGACACCAGATAGGCTGAATACCGCACTGAGTCAATGCGGTCTTAGCCTCTCTGGTGTCAACACTCTGTCTGATTTTGGATTTTTTTTTTTTTTTTTCCAAAATCAGACTTGACACCAGAGAGGCTGAATACCGCACTGAGTCAATGCGGTCTTAGCCTCTCTGGTGTCAACACTCTGTCTGATTTTGGATTTTTTTTTTTTTTTTTCCAAAATCAGACTTGACACCAGAGAGGCTGAATACCGCACTGAGTCAATGCGGTCTTAGCCTCTCTGGTCTCAACACTCTGTCTGATTTTGGATTTTTTTTTTTTTTTTCCAAAATCAGACTTGACACCAGAGAGGCTGAATACCGCACTGAGTCAATGCGGTCTTAGCCTCTCTGGTGTCAACACTCTGTCTGATTTTGGATTTTTTTTTTTTTTTTTCCAAAATCAGACTTGACACCAGAGAGGCTGAATACCGCACTGAGTCAATGCGGTCTTAGCCTCTCTGGTCTCAACACCCTGTCTGATTTTGGATTTTTTTTTTTTTTTTTCCAAAATCAGACTTGACACCAGAGAGGCTGAATACCGCACTGAGTCAATGCGGTCTTAGCCTCTCTGGTGTCAACACTCTGTCTGATTTTGGATTTTTTTTTTTTTTTTTTCCTAAATCAGACTTGACACCAGAGAGGCTGAATACCGCACTGAGTCAAAGCGGTCTTAGCCTCTCTGGTCTCAACACTCTGTCTGATTTTGGATTTTTTTTTTTTTTTTCCAAAATCAGACTTGACACCAGAGAGGCTGAATACCGCACTGAGTCAATGCGGTCTTAGCCTCTCTGGTGTCAACACTCTGTCTGATTTTGGATTTTTTTTTTTTTTTTCCAAAATCAGACTTGACACCAGAGAGGCTGAATACCGCACTGAGTCAATGCGGTCTTAACCTCTCTGGTCTCAACACTCTGTCTGATTTGGGATTTTTTTTTTTTTTTTTCCAAAATCAGACTTGACACCAGAGAGGCTGAATACCGCACTGAGTCAATGCGGTCTTAGCCTCTCTGGTGTCAACACTCTGTCTGATTTTGGATTTTTTTTTTTTTTTCCAAAATCAGACTTGACACCAGAGAGGCTGAATACCGCACTGAGTCAATGCGGTCTTAGCCTCTCTGGTGTCAACACTGTCTGATTTTGGATTTTTTTTTTTTTTTTCCAAAAATCAGACTTGACACCAGAGAGGCTGAATACCGCACTGAGTCAATGCAGTCTTAGCCTCTCTGGTCTCAACACTCTGTCTGATTTTGGATTTTTTTTTTTTTTTTTCAAAAATCAGACTTGACACCAGAGAGGCTGAATACCGCACTGAGTCAATGCGGTCTTAGCCTCTCTGGTGTCAACACTCTGTCTGATTTTGGATTTTTTTTTTTTTTTTTTTTCAAAATCAGACTTGACACCAGAGAGGCTGAATACCGCACTGAGTCAATGCGGTCTTAGCCTCTCTGGTCTCAACACTCTGTCTGATTTTGGATTTTTTTTTTTTTTTCCAAAATCAGACTTGACACCAGAGAGGCTGAATACCGCACTGAGTCAATGCGGTCTTAGCCTCTCTGGTCTCAACACTCTGTCTGATTTTGGATTTTTTTTTTTTTTTTCCAAAATCAGACTTGACACCAGAGAGGCTGAATACCGCACTGAGTCAATGCGGTCTTAGCCTCTCTGGTGTCAACACTCTGTCTGATTTTGGATTTTTTTTTTTTTTTTTTCCCAAAATCAGACTTGACACCAGAGAGGCTGAACACTGAGTCAATGCGGTCTTAGCCTCTCTGGTCTCAACACTCTGTCTGATTTTGGATTTTTTTTTTTTTTCCAAAATCAGACTTGACACCAGAGAGGCTGAATACCGCACTGAGTCAATGCGGTCTTAGCCTCTCTGGTGTCAACACTCTGTCTGATTTTGGATTTTTTTTTTTTTTCCCCCAAAATCAGACTTGACACCAGAGAGGCTGAATACCGCACTGAGTCAATGCGGTCTTAGCCTCTCTGGTCTCAACACTCTCTCTGATTTTGGATTTTTTTTTTTTTTTTTCCCCAAAATCAGACTTGACACCAGAGAGGCTGAATACCGCACTGAGTCAATGCGGTCTTAGCCTCTCTGGTGTCAACAGTCTCTCTGATTTTGGATTTTTTTTTTTTTTTTTCCAAAATCAGACTTGACACCAGAGAGGTTGAATACCGCACTGAGTCAATGCGGTCTTAGCCTCTCTGGTCTCAACACTCTCTCTGATTTTGGATTTTTTTTTTTTTTTTCCAAAATCAGACTTGACACCAGAGAGGTTGAATACCGCACTGAGTCAATGCGGTCTTAGCCTCTCTGGTCTCAACACTCTCTCTGATTTTGGATTTTTTTTTTTTTTTTCCAAAATCAGACTTGACACCAGAGAGGCTGAATACCGCACTGAGTCAATGCGGTCTTAGCCTCTCTGGTGTCAACACTCTGTCTGATTTTGGATTTTTTTTTTTTTTTTTTTTCCAAAATCAGACTTGACACCAGAGAGGCTGAACACTGAGTCAATGCGGTCTTAGCCTCTCTGGTCTCAACACTCTGTCTGATTTTGGATTTTTTTTTTTTTTTTCCAAAATCAGACTTGACACCAGAGAGGCTGAATACCGCACTGAGTCAATGCGGTCTTAGCCTCTCTGGTGTCAACACTCTGTCTGATTTTGGATTTTTTTTTTTTTTTTTCCCAAAATCAGACTTGACACTAGAGAGGCTGAATACCGCACTGAGTCAATGCGGTCTTAGCCTCTCTGGTCTCAACACTCTCTCTGATTTTGGATTTTTTTTTTTTTTTCCCAAAATCAGACTTGACACCAGAGAGGCTGAATACCGCACTGAGTCAATGCGGTCTTAGCCTCTCTGGTGTCAACACTCTGTCTGATTTTGGATTTTTTTTTTTTTTTTTTTTTCCAAAATCAGACTTGACACCAGAGAGGCTGAACACTGAGTCAATGCGGTCTTAGCCTCTCTGGTCTCAACACTCTGTCTGATTTTGGATTTTTTTTTTTTTTTTCCAAAATCAGACTTGACACCAGAGAGGCTGAATACCGCACTGAGTCAATGCGGTCTTAGCCTCTCTGGTCTCAACACTCTGTCTGATTTTGGATTTTTTTTTTTTTTTTCCAAAATCAGACTTGACACCAGAGAGGCTGAATACCGCACTGAGTCAATGCGGTCTTAGCCTCTCTGGTGTCAACACTCTGTCTGATTTTGGATTTTTTTTTTTTTTTTTCCAAAATCAGACTTGACACCAGAGAGGCTGAATACCGCACTGAGTCAATGCGGTCTTAGCCTCTCTGGTCTCAACACCCTGTCTGATTTTGGATTTTTTTTTTTTTTTTTCCAAAATCAGACTTGACACCAGAGAGGCTGAATACCGCACTGAGTCAATGCGGTCTTAGCCTCTCTGGTGTCAACACTCTGTCTGATTTTGGATTTTTTTTTTTTTTTTTTCCTAAATCAGACTTGACACCAGAGAGGCTGAATACCGCACTGAGTCAAAGCGGTCTTAGCCTCTCTGGTCTCAACACTCTGTCTGATTTTGGATTTTTTTTTTTTTTTTCCAAAATCAGACTTGACACCAGAGAGGCTGAATACCGCACTGAGTCAATGCGGTCTTAGCCTCTCTGGTGTCAACACTCTGTCTGATTTTGGATTTTTTTTTTTTTTTTCCAAAATCAGACTTGACACCAGAGAGGCTGAATACCGCACTGAGTCAATGCGGTCTTAACCTCTCTGGTCTCAACACTCTGTCTGATTTGGGATTTTTTTTTTTTTTTTTCCAAAATCAGACTTGACACCAGAGAGGCTGAATACCGCACTGAGTCAATGCGGTCTTAGCCTCTCTGGTGTCAACACTCTGTCTGATTTTGGATTTTTTTTTTTTTTTCCAAAATCAGACTTGACACCAGAGAGGCTGAATACCGCACTGAGTCAATGCGGTCTTAGCCTCTCTGGTGTCAACACTGTCTGATTTTGGATTTTTTTTTTTTTTTTCCAAAAATCAGACTTGACACCAGAGAGGCTGAATACCGCACTGAGTCAATGCAGTCTTAGCCTCTCTGGTCTCAACACTCTGTCTGATTTTGGATTTTTTTTTTTTTTTTTCAAAAATCAGACTTGACACCAGAGAGGCTGAATACCGCACTGAGTCAATGCGGTCTTAGCCTCTCTGGTGTCAACACTCTGTCTGATTTTGGATTTTTTTTTTTTTTTTTTTTCAAAATCAGACTTGACACCAGAGAGGCTGAATACCGCACTGAGTCAATGCGGTCTTAGCCTCTCTGGTCTCAACACTCTGTCTGATTTTGGATTTTTTTTTTTTTTTCCAAAATCAGACTTGACACCAGAGAGGCTGAATACCGCACTGAGTCAATGCGGTCTTAGCCTCTCTGGTCTCAACACTGTCTGATTTTGGATTTTTTTTTTTTTTTTCCAAAATCAGACTTGACACCAGAGAGGCTGAATACCGCACTGAGTCAATGCGGTCTTAGCCTCTCTGGTGTCAACACTCTGTCTGATTTTGGATTTTTTTTTTTTTTTTTCCCAAAATCAGACTTGACACCAGAGAGGCTGAACACTGAGTCAATGCGGTCTTAGCCTCTCTGGTCTCAACACTCTGTCTGATTTTGGATTTTTTTTTTTTTTCCAAAATCAGACTTGACACCAGAGAGGCTGAATACCGCACTGAGTCAATGCGGTCTTAGCCTCTCTGGTGTCAACACTCTGTCTGATTTTGGATTTTTTTTTTTTTTCCCCCAAAATCAGACTTGACACCAGAGAGGCTGAATACCGCACTGAGTCAATGCGGTCTTAGCCTCTCTGGTCTCAACACTCTCTCTGATTTTGGATTTTTTTTTTTTTTTTTCCCCAAAATCAGACTTGACACCAGAGAGGCTGAATACCGCACTGAGTCAATGCGGTCTTAGCCTCTCTGGTGTCAACAGTCTCTCTGATTTTGGATTTTTTTTTTTTTTTTTCCAAAATCAGACTTGACACCAGAGAGGTTGAATACCGCACTGAGTCAATGCGGTCTTAGCCTCTCTGGTCTCAACACTCTCTCTGATTTTGGATTTTTTTTTTTTTTTTCCAAAATCAGACTTGACACCAGAGAGGTTGAATACCGCACTGAGTCAATGCGGTCTTAGCCTCTCTGGTCTCAACACTCTCTCTGATTTTGGATTTTTTTTTTTTTTTTCCAAAATCAGACTTGACACCAGAGAGGCTGAATACCGCACTGAGTCAATGCGGTCTTAGCCTCTCTGGTGTCAACACTCTGTCTGATTTTGGATTTTTTTTTTTTTTTTTTTTCCAAAATCAGACTTGACACCAGAGAGGCTGAACACTGAGTCAATGCGGTCTTAGCCTCTCTGGTCTCAACACTCTGTCTGATTTTGGATTTTTTTTTTTTTTTTCCAAAATCAGACTTGACACCAGAGAGGCTGAATACCGCACTGAGTCAATGCGGTCTTAGCCTCTCTGGTGTCAACACTCTGTCTGATTTTGGATTTTTTTTTTTTTTTTCCCAAAATCAGACTTGACACTAGAGAGGCTGAATACCGCACTGAGTCAATGCGGTCTTAGCCTCTCTGGTCTCAACACTCTCTCTGATTTTGGATTTTTTTTTTTTTTTTCCCAAAATCAGACTTGACACCAGAGAGGCTGAATACCGCACTGAGTCAATGCGGTCTTAGCCTCTCTGGTGTCAACACTCTGTCTGATTTTGGATTTTTTTTTTTTTTTTTTTTTCCAAAATCAGACTTGACACCAGAGAGGCTGAACACTGAGTCAATGCGGTCTTAGCCTCTCTGGTCTCAACACTCTGTCTGATTTTGGATTTTTTTTTTTTTTTTCCAAAATCAGACTTGACACCAGAGAGGCTGAATACCGCACTGAGTCAATGCGGTCTTAGCCTCTCTGGTCTCAACACTCTGTCTGATTTTGGATTTTTTTTTTTTTTTTCCAAAATCAGACTTGACACCAGAGAGGCTGAATACCGCACTGAGTCAATGCGGTCTTAGCCTCTCTGGTGTCAACACTCTGTCTGATTTTGGATTTTTTTTTTTTTTTTTTTCCAAAATCAGACTTGACACCAGAGAGGCTGAACACTGAGTCAATGCGGTCTTAGCCTCTCTGGTCTCAACACTCTGTCTGATTTTGGATTTTTTTTTTTTTTCCAAAATCAGACTTGACACCAGAGATGCTGAATACCGCACTGAGTCAATGCGGTCTTAGCCTCTCTGGTGTCAACACTCTGTCTGATTTTGGATTTTTTTTTTTTTTTTTTTCCAAAATCAGACTTGACACCAGAGAGGCTGAACACTGAGTCAATGCGGTCTTAGCCTCTCTGGTCTCAACACTCTGTCTGATTTTGGATTTTTTTTTTTTTCCCAAAATCAGACTTGACACCAGAGAGGCTGAATACCGCACTGAGTCAATGCGGTCTTAGCCTCTCTGGTCTCAACACTCTCTCTGATTTTGGATTTTTTTTATTTTTTTCCAAAATCAGACTTGACACCAGAGAGGCTGAATACCGCACTGAGTCAATGCGGTCTTAGCCTCTCTGGTGTCAACACTCTGTCTGATTTTGGATTTTTTTTTTTTTTTCCAAAATCAGACTTGACACCAGAGAGGCTGAATACCGCACTGAGTGTTGGAATTGATCCAAGTTTCCTTAAGGTCAAAGATCATCCTCATAAAAGTAGGAGGGGAAAATGTTTTGCAGACAGATCCCCTGTCCCCATTTGACATTTCTGCTGAGGTCGACACACAAAAGTGTCGACAGTTCAGTTATCTAAAGTAAGATGGACGTTTATTTCCATGCCTAGTGTGGTTAAGAGGTGTTGCGTCGTCTTGTCTCAGTGGAGACAGAGTTTTGCAAACTTGCAGAGTTGCACACTGATGCATAGACATCCTGCCAGGTGTTCAACTGCAGAGAGAGGCACAGGCTTCCTGTCGAGACTTCCTGTCCTCGCTCCTCTTCAGGGAAGGTGGAGTCGATAGACGGGGGGCCTTTACAAGAAGCGATGCATGGTTTAACCACAGGGTTTTTCCACTAGTTTAGTTATACGCCTGTGACGTATGAGATGCTGAATGTGTGTGCGCAGGATGTTCTGAGTGTGTGTGTGCATGTGTGTGCGCAGGATGTTCTGTGTGCATGTGTATGTATGTGCACGTACACAGTTTGAGCCACCTGTAAGCACACCCCCCAGGACGGTTGACGGGTGAAGATAAGCGTCCAATGAGAATAGCGAAATTGGCAATCTGCATAGCCACACATGGAGACTCCCCTATTAAGATCCAGCCTCTTTTTGATTGTATATAACCCAATGCTTGATGAAATAAACTTTGCTTCTTCATCGGAGGAGACCTGAATTCAGTCCAAGGCTTGGTGTCGTCTGTTCTCTTTCACTTTTACTCTCCACCAGAATTAACGAACACGGGAAATTGAGTCATCTTGATTGCAAATCCTTTTTCCATCTATTTGATTGATCAACTTTGCTAATTTCCAATAGTTGGTGACGCCGACGTTCTCTGAGTAGGAGAGACTTCGATCTTTCTTTGGGCATCAGACCTCTGACAAGGGTGGCCGCCTCGTCCAAGGTAAGCGGAGCCTATTATATTGAAGTCTGCACCTTTGGCATATGTAAATCGGTCTGATGCTCAGAGGTTGATTGAAGGTAGGAATGTGAATTGCCGACATTAAATCTGGAGAATAAATTATATATAGGACATTTTTACCTAACTGAGTAGGAGTAATAGCCTAATATTCCAGGGGTAGTGCAGGGGTTGACCAGACTAAGATTCTGGAAGATTATCAAACACTAGGAGTAGTTCTGGGTAGCGTGGGGGTTTGACCAAGCTACGGGCTTGAAAGACAATCAAACGCTAGGGACATAGGGACAGTTTCACGGGAAAGTGTGGGGGTTTGACCTAACTGGGGGTTTGGAAGAATAATCAAGCACTAGAAACGTTTTGGAGAGTTTCATGAGAAAGTGTGAGGGGTTGACCTGAGGGTTGGGAAGACACTCAAGCACTAGCAACGTTTTTCTGATAATCTGCAAAACTGTATTTGTCTAACCAATTACTGTCAAGGAGGAATTTCAGAAGTCTGTTGATAGTGCTCTAAGTCAGCACTGACTCTGAAACTGTGTGTAATGAAAGTGGAATTTAAAAAGAACCTGTTAGCACTCGCTAACACGTGACTACCGGTGAGCACGGTCACAGTGCTGGGGGAACCCCATGCAATGAGCCGGTGGGAGCTGGTCTGAAGCAATGTGCGAAACAGTAAACCCACTAGAAGCTTGCTCATTGGGCACTAGGTTCTGGGCACTACGTCCCAAATCCACTTTCATTACGGGTGTGTGGTGTTATTACTCTACAACTCTGCCAGGAGAGATGAATAGCTGGGTTTAGTGATTGTTTCTTTAAGAGGATAAGATTTGAAGTTATTTTTCCTAAAGCGCGAGAATTTTGGATAATAGGAAGATACATTTATAGAAACATAACATAAAATTTTTATTTTTATTAAAATTTAGAAATCATCCAAATTTATTTTTATTAAGTATTCTAAATACCCAATAACATGTACACATATTGTTCCAAAATCTAGGAATTATTTGGACAACCCTAAGGGGTGAATAATTGAAGTCTACATAACTAATAGGATAGTGAAAGTGAAATTTGGCACACTGCTACCTGGATACCTTAAGATAGGAGTCTAGCCGAAGAGACAGATTCTGACTAGTGCTAAGGCGTACATAAGCCGATAAGCGTAGATATGACTGACCAATACAGCTAAGGCGTAGATAAGCCGCTACTGACCAACCCCTGCCGGACACTAGAGCTAAGGCGTAGATAAGCCGATAAGACGTCGATCCGCAGAGATAGTGCAGAAGTAGAAGGATCGGTGGCGTCTACACTAATAAAAAATAAAATTTTATTAAAATTTAGAATTCATCCAAATTTCTTTTTAATAATTATTTCACATACCTCATAACAACAGATATATTGTGCCAAAATCTAGGGGGAAATAGAATAGTAGAAAGAGTAGAACAATTAAGTCGAAATAATTTGTTCATTACAGTGGTGTCAGAAAATAAACTTTTTATTTTTATTTAGAATTCATCTAAATTGGGTTTTTATAAGTATTTCCAATACCTCATAGTATTTAGATATATCGTTCCGGGATCTAGGGGAAAACAGGATTGTAGAGAGGGTGGAACAACTGAGACAGTCCGAAGGTCCGACAGTCCGACAGTCAGAAGGTCCGACAGTCCGACGGTCCGAAGGTCCGACGGTCCGAAGGTCCGAAGGTCCGAAGGTCCGATAGTCCGAGAGTCCGATAGTCCGAAATTCCGACAGTCCGATAGTCCGATAATAGTCCTGGTATAGACAATAGGGTTCCATTGCTTGTGTGTCTGGACTGAAGCAAGATGAACGAGGAAAAAACTCGTTAGATTTAGGATCAAAACCGCAGGGAGATTGAAGTACATTTTCTGTATAACATAGAGGGATAAATAAATTGTGTAATTAGCCACACTCCTGGATTTGGAGAGGGAGTGCAGTTGGGCTCAAAGTGACAGTTCGATTCTGACAAGGGACGCCTTGTCAGAGTAAAACTGACAATTGACGGGGGTGAAGTGATTTTATATGCCTGCCTTGATAATTTTTATTAAAATAGGGGGAGTTTTAGAAACCACAATAACAGGGTGGCATGTGTGGAGTATTATTCATTGTGAGAATGCCACGGTAATCGGCTATTTTGAAACACATTCAATAGAGGGTTTTACTGAAAAAATAGTCGAACTTTCAAATTGGATGGATATAGAGTTTTCATTAATAGGACTACTGATTCTCCCGGCGCTTCATTGTATTATAGGAAGACATTAGAAGGGAAAGTAAGTTGTTCTTGAAGAGACATATAACAGAGGGTGCAGTGTTCTAAGAAGGAAGCGGCTGCGGCAAGCGTGGCTCTTGTGGCGACCTTTGATATGGTTATAGGAAGTTGAGAATAGGTTCATTGAGAAAGACTGTACTATTGACAGTGAACTTTGAGATTTTTGACAGAAACCGGAGCGAGTTTAAATAAAATAATTTGAATGCCCTGTTTAGCCATATAAATTAGAACTCAAACAAAATTAGGAGGAATAGGAGTATGAGAGATCGCCTCTGATATGCTAAAAATAGAAATGTGGCAGAAACGCTCAATTCTGCTGTTGCTAACAGTAACAATGATATCTATGTCAGATCCTAAACTGCATATTCTGGATAATCCGTCGGGGGAGGTGAAAATTCCGTTTGGGTCGTACTTTACTCTGGGATGTAGTTTTAAAGCCGAGCGTAAAGTTAGGGTGAATTGGTGTCTTAACAGAGTGGGAACTCCAGGATACTGCCAACACAGGCTTTCCACTGAAGTGTATAACAACTCTGTGAAGCAGAGTCAAGGGGAGGCGGGTGTAATTACTTCTAATTACACGTTATCAAATGTTAGATACGGGCACAGCGGACAGTATTTTTGCCATGTCATAATAGAGATTCCCCTTTTAAAAGAAGCGATTAGCAACGGAACGAGGGTAGTGGTTATTGAACCGGTCCTTACAACAGATGTTCTGCTCCAGTCCGGGAGATTTTTGGTGGCGATGGGGGTGATAAACCCTATCCTAATTGCCTTATTAGTAACTATCTGGGTCATACTGAAAAGATGGTTTAAGCGTATCGAACAGTCAATATACGCGATTATGCGCCCTGTGAGGATGGCGAGTATCTATGCAAACAGACAGCTCGTGTGATGCTAAAGCAGTTAGTCATTTAGCATGAACTATGCAACAAGTTAAATAATAACGAACTAAATTATATTTTAAGTCCGTCGGGTAAAGTAGCGAAAAGCGCGATAATCACATCAAAGGGGAGAGTTAAGATAGCGAGATTAGCACATTTTAAGCGGAGTGAAAATTTTGCACTATCGGTTAGAAGAATGGAAACGGTGAGAGCTATGGGAGCAGCATTGTGACGGGGTCCGGGTGGAAATATGTTTCGGGTAAAGTTTTGTTCCGCCTGAGTGAACAAGCGCGTCAAGGGTTTACGAGGGGAATAGATATTGGTTAAAATATAGCATGTACTTAGTAGATAAGGGTTAACGCGTTGGGATAATTGATCAAAGAGGAATAGCGCTAAATACAATCGAGGAACGGTGTTAGAATCTCCGGGTGACATACCCCGGATGTTGATTATATAAGCGGGGTCAAGATTGGCGAGGAGTCGCGTGCGTGCATCTATGATGTGAGCAAAGAAGGCAACTAGAGAGTAGCGGGTGTGGAGTTCCTGATGGCGGAAGTGCCTACAGAATGACGTGGTGTAGTTTTGCTGGTGGAGGCAGAGAACAGGCACGGTTGTACAGGCACAGGAGAGAGGCAGCAGCATGGTTGAGAATAAGGAAACGGAGTGTTTGAGAGAGCGAAAGGAATGGAGGGGTTGCAGCGTGTGAATAATCATGTGTGATTGTTATTGTGTTGTAATGATTGATTGGTTGAGGAGTGAATGGAGTGGGAATTGATCAGTGCTGATTAATGCTGGCTGATCGGTCATTGTTGAATGGAGGAGGAATGGGGTTGAGTATTGATAGTAGGTTTGATTAGTTTAGATCAAAAAGGGGGAACGCGGCTTTCAGTGATCGAAGTTCCCGCCCCATGTGAGAGCATCAGCTGCTAACTGATCAGGCACGGTCGCCCCTGTGCCTCCGGCATTTGTGGTCCTCATTGGGGACTATGCTGCTAAAACTGGAGGCACGGTTTACTTTGTTGGCTGAATGGAGTTGAGTGTTGTATCATTTGGTGAATTGTGGAGTGCATGGGTAAAAAGAGGAACACACAGTGCTTCGTGGGTCCCCTGTGTCCGTTTCCTGTGTGGCTCGGTTAAATCTCAGCAGAAACACATTGTCACATATAATAAGTTATGGAAAATAAAATAGATTGAACCGGGAAATTAATTACAACGGTGGGGAACACTGAATACTGCACATTATATAGTAATACTCACTGAATAGAAAGTTTGCAGAAACTCATAGAAGAACAACAGACATACGATGAGTTTGCTTAGTTGACAAATTTGCATAAATGGAGGCTTTGTTGATTAACTTGAGAATTCCCTCCGTTATCTCTATAAAAGAACTAACACAAACCCAGGTAAAATACACTAACATTTTTCCGTTTGAGATGAGCTACACATAGCGAAATTTACACTAGGAGACGGGAAGAGGGTTCAAAATTTTGTCTATGAATTAAGACAATGACTTTTTAGGACAAGACTGTCCTTGGGTGCATTTGAAGTATGTAAACAATGTTAACTGTTACTGTTCCATCTAGAGGTCTTGCCAGCCTCCACACACTAGTGAACTGGGAGGTCTAGCCAGCCTCCATGAAGTCTTGATCACAGACATGTCACAAAACCACAAAGTCAGTACATTGAAAACGCTGTAAGCTTGAAATGCACCCCAGGGAGCCATCTAGTCTAAGGAGAAAGTCATTATAACCAAATGTAAAGGATTGGGGAGGGGGTCACATTTCAAACATCATCTGCAGAAGAGACGAAATAGTTTGTCTGAAAACAGGCACACTGTGAGATAATGCTGGGTGGAGATGTCATACAGGAAACTTTCACCAAAGCACTACACTTAAGCTAGTTCAGTAAATGACTAGAGAGAAAAAATCAGTGTCATGTCATGGAGTGAGATTATATTTGTTATAGGTTTGTGTTGATTCTTTTGAGATCACAAATTACGATCTTTTGACTACAATTTTAAGGTGCGGCTTTTATTTTTACATAATGGGGATCTAAGTACATTTTCATGCATTCGTTGTATAAATTGGGACAAGAGGGCAGAGTTTGGGAACTGGGGTATGGGAAGAAATAATATGACGAATTAGGAAAGGTTAGCTGATGATGGGTCAAGTGTGTTGATGTTGAGATTTGACTGTGTCTGTTTTTGTACACAGGAAGTGGAGACATCGGGGAACCAGGAGACTGGAAAATTACCTAAGACTGTTAGTTTGGTGGACCACAGACGCTCCGGTGGCATGGGCTTTGATGCCTGAGTAGGAGTTTGGAGATATGTCAATCATCTATGCACAAAGAGGGCGGTGCCTCGAGCCGGCCAGGATAGTCAGTATAACAGTTGCGATAATAAGTGAAGGGTACGTTTAAAAATGATTCAAATTGCAATGCTAATGGAGTACAGGCTATGTTACAGAATGAAAGGAAAGATCAGTTTTGCTGCGGATTTGAGTAAGTAGTTATACATCTTTGTTAAAGGTGTATAAAGAGGGATTGATGGGATTTCTCACGTTCCTTTCCTCATTCAGGTATCCGGCTTCGAATGGGACACAGATGCCAATCTCAGGCAGAGATAATGTTATTTTGAATGTTTTTAAGCTTAGTTATGCTCATGTGAAAAATAGGGTTAGGGTTAGGGTTATAAATATAAATTGCTGCAATAGTATGTTCCTCAGTTTTCTGATATCTAATCATGTAATATGTATTTTCATCTTGAAATACATTATGCTAATTCAATTATATATTTTATTATGTTTTAAATATGTTATTTTTGAAATACACATTTTGATGCTCTATGCTAAAAATCTCTTGCAGGGTCTCCTGCAAGCGTATGGAGCAACTCACCGGGGCCAAAAGTTCATTCAGGCGTATATCAGTCGCTATCGAAACTAACAGACGTCTGTATGTATTTGATGTGGTTTTGACCGTATGGAAAGAGCGCATCGTGTAGATTATCCAGCAAACGAAGATGTCTCTAAAAAGCCCGTAGAAGAGAGGGGGGGGAGTTTCCACATCCTGCCCACAATAAAACCTGCAGCTACTTGTGTCTAGAGGGTCACCGAAAGATCACTTTTAACAGTTCATTAACTCTCACCTAATTAAGTTAAAATTATGATAAAATAATAGAAAGCATGTGTGTATTAATCTTTTCTTCCATAGGTGAATTGATTTAACAAATAACATATGGTAACGTATCGTGATACGCCAAGGAACGGAGAGTTGTAGTTGGTACAGGTTAAGATGCTTATATTCAGCAGTTGCAGAAGGGAAATCAGAGTGAGGAAGCCTTTAGGGCAGTCCACCAGCAGCTCAAAGCAAAACGCTGGACCAATCGTTGAGAGACAGATGCTGTTGCTAAATCATGGAAGAAATGGAGTCAGACTGGAATGGGAAGAAGAAGGAGATGAACCGGTGTGAGGTAAAGACAGAATAGTGTAGAGAGGGACAGAAACGCCGTGAAGGTGGATCTGGCGGAAGTGGGGATAACCTTGTGACATGGGGTTACAAGCTTCCTAGATTTGTGCTCCTCACAAAAGATGTAAAAACAGGTGTACCGGCTGGGACCTGAGGTTATGAAAATAATATAGGCAGCTGAGGGAGGCCAACTGGCCTTAGAGCGTGGAAAATATATTGTTTCTTTATCATTTTATACTTTTATAATCTTAAAACAAAAAGTTTGCTAAAACAAAATTAAAGGGACTCTTGTAGGACTCTTGAAAAAGTCAATCTATGCAATATTGAATTTTATAGTTTATAATAGAGTTTTGTTGTTTTTAGGATACATTGAATGTACCACAGACCCACAGGATGCATCAACAAGGTTTCTCCTGAAATAAAAACAGGTCTCCGGGAGTTTTATGTGCTCTTGGGCGAAGTGAACAGTCTAAGATGTATGATGATGTGGTTGTATGTTTCTATTTTCTTATTTTTTTATGTTATTAACATTGTGTATGTTTTTATATTTTTAATATGTTTAAAATGCTGCTATAAAATTGAAGGGTTAGGACAAAATACAGGTAAATGATTATTGATTTAGATTGGATAAATTCAACTATTTAGTTACATAAGTAAATTATGTAAACAGGGGGTCTGTTGGAATTGATCCAAGTTTCCTTAAGGTCAAAGATCATCCTCATAAAAGTAGGAGGGGAAAATGTTTTGCAGACAGATCCCCTGTCCCCATTTGACATTTCTGCTGAGGTCGACACACAAAAGTGTCGACAGTTCAGTTATCTAAAGTAAGATGGACGTTTATTTCCATGCCTAGTGTGGTTAAGAGGTGTTGCGTCGTCTTGTCTCAGTGGAGACAGAGTTTTGCAAACTTGCAGAGTTGCACACTGATGCATAGACATCCTGCCAGGTGTTCAACTGCAGAGAGAGGCACAGGCTTCCTGTCGAGACTTCCTGTCCTCGCTCCTCTTCAGGGAAGGTGGAGTCGATAGACGGGGGGCCTTTACAAGAAGCGATGCATGGTTTAACCACAGGGTTTTTCCACTAGTTTAGTTATACGCCTGTGACGTATGAGATGCTGAATGTGTGTGCGCAGGATGTTCTGAGTGTGTGTGTGCATGTGTGTGCGCAGGATGTTCTGTGTGCATGTGTATGTATGTGCACGTACACAGTTTGAGCCACCTGTAAGCACACCCCCCAGGACGGTTGACGGGTGAAGATAAGCGTCCAATGAGAATAGCGAAATTGGCAATCTGCATAGCCACACATGGAGACTCCCCTATTAAGATCCAGCCTCTTTTTGATTGTATATAACCCAATGCTTGATGAAATAAACTTTGCTTCTTCATCGGAGGAGACCTGAATTCAGTCCAAGGCTTGGTGTCGTCTGTTCTCTTTCACTTTTACTCTCCACCAGAATTAACGAACACGGGAAATTGAGTCATCTTGATTGCAAATCCTTTTTCCATCTATTTGATTGATCAACTTTGCTAATTTCCAATATGAGTCAATGCGGTCTTAGCCTCTCTGGTGTCATCACTCTGTCTGATTTTGGATTTTTTTTTTTTTTTTTTCCAAAATCAGACTTGACACCAGAGAGGCTGAACACTGAGTCAATGCGGTCTTAGCCTCTCTGGTCTCAACACTCTCTCTGATTTTGGATTTTTTTTTTTTTTTTTTCAAAATCAGACTTGACACCAGAGAGGCTGAATACCGCACTGAGTCAATGCGGTCTTAGCCTCTCTGGTGTCAACACTCTGTCTGATTTTGGATTTTTTTTTTTTTTTTTTCCAAAATCAGACTTGACACCAGAGAGGCTGAATACCGCACTGAGTCAATGCGGTCTTAGCCTCTCTGGTCTCAACACTCTCTCTGATTTTGGATTTTTTTTTTTTTTTTCCAAAATCAGACTTGACACCAGAGAGGCTGAATACCGCACTGAGTCAATGCAGTCTTAGCCTCTCTGGTGTCAACACTCTGTCTGATTTTTGATTTTTTTTTTTTTTTTTCCAAAATCAGACTTGACACCAGAGAGGCTGAATACCGCACTGAGTCAATGCGGTCTTAGCCTCTCTGGTGTCAACACTCTGTCTGATTTTGGATTTTTTTTTTTTTTTTTCCAAAATCAGACTTGACACCAGAGAGGCTGAACACTGAGTCAATGCGGTCTTAGCCTCTCTGGTCTCAACACTCTGTCTGATTTTGGATTTTTTTTTTTTTTTTTCACAAAATCAGACTTGACACCAGAGAGGCTGAATACCGCACTGAGTCAATGCAGTCTTAGCCTCTCTGGTGTCAACACTCTGTCTGATTTTGGATTTTTTTTTTTTTTTTTCAAAAATCAGATTTGACACCAGAGAGGCTGAATACCGCACTGAGTCAATGCGGTCTTAGCCTCTCTGGTCTCAACACTCTGTCTGATTTTGGATTTTTTTTTTTTTTTTTTCAAAATCAGACTTGACACCAGAGAGTCTGAATACCGCACTGAGTCAATGTGGTCTTAGCCTCTCTGGTGTCAACACTCTGTCTGATTTTGGATTTTTTTTTTTTTTTTTTCCAAAATCAGACTTGACACCAGAGAGGCTGAATACCGCACTGAGTCAATGCGGTCTTAGCCTCTCTGGTCTCAACACTCTGTCTGATTTTGGATTTTTTTTTTTTTTTTTCAAAATCAGACTTGACACCAGAGAGGCTGAATACCGCACTGAGTCAATGCGGTCTTAGCCTCTCTGGTGTCAACACTCTGTCTGATTTTGGATTTTTTTTTTTTTTTCTCAAAATCAGACTTGACACCAGAGAGGCTGAATACCGCACTGAGTCAATGCAGTCTTAGCCTCTCTGGTGTCAACACTCTGTCTGATTTTGGATTTTTTTTTTTTTTTCCAAAATCAGACTTGACACCAGAGAGGCTGAATACCGCACTGAGTCAATGCGGTCTTAGCCTCTCTGGTCTCAACACTCTGTCTGATTTTGGATTTTTTTTTTTTTTTTCCAAAATCAGACTTGACACCAGAGAGGCTGAATACCGCACTGAGTCAATGCGGTCTTAGCCTCTCTGGTGTCAACACTCTGTCTGATTTTGGATTTTTTTTTTTTTTTTTCAAAAATCAGACTTGACACCAGAGAGGCTGAATACCGCACTGAGTCAATGCGGTCTTAGCCTCTCTGGTGTCAACACTCTGTCTGATTTTGGATTTTTTTTTTTTTCCCAAAATCAGACTTGACACCAGAGAGGCTGAATACCGCACTGAGTCAATGCGGTCTTAGCCTCTCTGGTCTCAACACTCTGTCTGATTTTGGATTTTTTTTTTTTTTTTTCCAAAATCAGACTTGACACCAGAGAGGCTGAATACCGCACTGAGTCAATGCGGTCTTAGCCTCTCTGGTGTCAACACTCTGTCTGATTTTGGATTTTTTTTTTTTTTTTCCAAAATCAGACTTGACACCAGAGAGGCTGAATACCGCACTGAGTCAATGCGGTCTTAGCCTCTCTGGTGTCAACACTCTGTCTGATTTTGGATTTTTTTTTTTTTTTTTCCAAAATCAGACTTGACACCAGAGAGGCTGAATACCGCACTGAGTCAATGTGGTGTTAGCCTCTCTGGTCTCAACACTCTGTCTGATTTTGGATTTTTTTTTTTTTTTTTCCAAAATCAGACTTGACACCAGAGAGGCTGAATACCGCACTGAGTCAATGCGGTCTTAGCCTCTCTGGTGTCAACACTCTGTCTGATTTTGGATTTTTTTTTTTTTTTTTCCAAAATCAGACTTGACACCAGAGAGGCTGAATACCGCACTGAGTCAATGCGGTCTTAGCCTCTCTGGTGTCAACACTCTGTCTGATTTTGGATTTTTTTTTTTTTTTTCCAAAATCAGACTTGACACCAGAGAGGCTGAATACCGCACTGAGTCAATGCGGTCTTAGCCTCTCTGGTGTCAACACTCTGTCTGATTTTGGATTTTTTTTTTTTTTTTTTCCAAAATCAGACTTGACACCAGAGAGGCTGAATACCGCACTGAGTCAATGCGGTCTTAACCTCTCTGGTCTCAACACTCTGTCTGATTTTGGATTTTTTTTTTTTTTTTCCAAAATCAGACTTGACACCAGAGAGGCTGAATACCGCACTGAGTCAATGCGGTCTTAGCCTCTCTGGTCTCAACACTCTGTCTGATTTTGGATTTTTTTTTTTTTTTTCCAAAATCAGACTTGACACCAGAGAGGCTGAATACCGCACTGAGTCAATGCGGTCTTAGCCTCTCTGGTGTCAACACTCTGTCTGATTTTGGATTTTTTTTTTTTTTTTTTCCAAAATCAGACTTGACACCAGAGAGGCTGAACACTGAGTCAATGCGGTCTTAGCCTCTCTGGTCTCAACACTCTGTCTGATTTTGGATTTTTTTTTTTTTCCCAAAATCAGACTTGACACCAGAGAGGTTGAATACCGCACTGAGTCAATGCGGTCTTAGCCTCTCTGGTCTCAACACTCTCTCTGATTTTTGATTTTTTTTTTTTTTTTCCCAAAATCAGACTTGACACCAGAGAGGCTGAATACCGCACTGAGTCAATGCGGTCTTAGCCTCTCTGGTGTTAATACTCTCTCTGATTTTGGATTTTTTTTTTTTTTTTTCCAAAATCAGACTTGACACCAGAGAGGTTGAATACCGCACTGAGTCAATGCGGTCTTAGCCTCTCTGGTCTCAACACTCTCTCTGATTTTGGATTTTTTTTATTTTTTTCCAAAATCAGACTTGACACCAGAGAGGCTGAATACCGCACTGAGTCAATGCGGTCTTAGCCTCTCTGGTGTCAACACTCTGTCTGATTTTTGATTTTTTTTTTTTTTTTTCCAAAATCAGACTTGACACCAGAGAGGCTGAATACCGCACTGAGTCAATGCGGTCTTAGCCTCTCTGGTGTCAACACTCTGTCTGATTTTGGATTTTTTTTTTTTTTTCCAAAATCAGACTTGACACCAGAGAGGCTGAATACCGCACTGAGTCAATGCGGTCTTAGCCTCTCTGGTGTCAACACTCTGTCTGATTTTGGATTTTTTTTTTTTTTTTTTCCAAAATCAGACTTGACACCAGAGAGGCTGAATACCGCACTGAGTCAATGCGGTCTTAGCCTCTCTGGTCTCAACACTCTGTCTGATTTTGGATTTTTTTTTTTTTTTTTTTCCAAAATCAGACTTGACACCAGAGAGGCTGAACACTGAGTCAATGTGGTCTTAGCCTCTCTGGTCTCAACACTCTGTCTGATTTTGGATTTTTTTTTTTTTTCCAAAATCAGACTTGACACCAGAGAGGCTGAATACCGCACTGAGTCAATGCGGTCTTAGCCTCTCTGGTGTCAACACTCTGTCTGATTTTGGATTTTTTTTTTTTTTTTCCCAAAATCAGACTTGACACCAGAGAGGCTGAATACCGCACTGAGTCAATGCGGTCTTAGCCTCTCTGGTCTCAACACTCTCTCTGATTTTGGATTTTTTTTTTTTTTTTTCCCAAAATCAGACTTGACACCAGAGAGGCTGAATACCGCACTGAGTCAATGCGGTCTTAGCCTCTCTGGTGTCAACAGTCTCTCTGATTTTGGATTTTTTTTTTTTTTTTTCCAAAATCAGACTTGACACCAGAGAGGCTGAATACTGCACTGAGTCAATGCGGTCTTAGCCTCTCTGGTGTCAACACTCTCTCTGATTTTGGATTTTTTTTTTTTTTTTTTCCCAAAATCAGACTTGACACCAGAGAGGCTGAATACCGCACTGAGTCAATGCGGTCTTAGCCTCTCTGGTGTCAACACTCTGTCTGATTTTGGATTTTTTTTTTTTTTTTTCCCCAAAATCAGACTTGACACCAGAGAGGCTGAACACTGAGTCAATGCGGTCTTAGCCTCTCTGGTCTCAACACTCTGTCTGATTTTGGATTTTTTTTTTTTTTTTCCAAAATCAGACTTGACACCAGAGAGGCTGAATACCGCACTGAGTCAATGCGGTCTTAGCCTCTCTGGTCTCAACACTCTGTCTGATTTTGGATTTTTTTTTTTTTTTTCCAAAATCAGACTTGACACCAGAGAGGCTGAATACCGCACTGAGTCAATGCGGTCTTAGCCTCTCTGGTGTCAACACTCTGTCTGATTTTGGATTTTTTTTTTTTTTTTTTCCAAAATCAGACTTGACACCAGAGAGGCTGAACACTGAGTCAATGCGGTCTTAGCCTCTCTGGTCTCAACACTCTGTCTGATTTTGGATTTTTTTTTTTTTTCCCAAAATCAGACTTGACACCAGAGAGGTTGAATACCGCACTGAGTCAATGCGGTCTTAGCCTCTCTGGTCTCAACACTCTCTCTGATTTTGGATTTTTTTTTTTTTTTTTTCCAAAATCAGACTTGACACCAGAGAGGCTGAATACCACACTGAGTCAATGCGGTCTTAGCCTCTCTGGTGTCAACACTCCCTCTGATTTTGGATTTTTTTTTTTTTTTTTTTCCAAAATCAGACTTGACACCAGAGAGGTTGAATACCGCACTGAGTCAATGCGGTCTTAGCCTCTCTGGTCTCAACACTCTCTCTGATTTTGGATTTTTTTTATTTTTTTCCAAAATCAGACTTGACACCAGAGAGGCTGAATACCGCACTGAGTCAATGCGGTCTTAGCCTCTCTGGTGTCAACACTCTGTCTGATTTTAGATTTTTTTTTTTTTTTTTCCAAAATCAGACTTGACACCAGAGAGGCTGAATACCGCACTGAGTCAATGCGGTCTTAGCCTCTCTGGTGTCAACACTCTGTCTGATTTTGGATTTTTTTTTTTTTTTCCAAAATCAGACTTGACACCAGAGAGGCTGAATACCGCACTGAGTCAATGCGGTCTTAGCCTCTCTGGTCTCAACACTCTCTCTGATTTTGGATTTTTTTTTTTTTTTTCCAAAATCAGACTTGACACCAGAGAGGCTGAATACCGCACTGAGTCAATGCGGTCTTAGCCTCTCTGGTGTCAACACTCTGTCTGATTTTGGATTTTTTTTTTTTTTTTTTTCCAAAATCAGACTTGACACCAGAGAGGCTGAACACTGAGTCAATGCGGTCTTAGCCTCTCTGGTCTCAACACTGTCTGATTTTGGATTTTTTTTTTTTTTTTCAAAAATCAGACTTGACACCAGAGAGGCTGAATACCGCACTGAGTCAATGCGGTCTTAGCCTCTCTGGTCTCAACACTCTGTCTGATTTTGGATTTTTTTTTTTTTTTTCCAAAATCAGACTTGACACCAGAGAGGCTGAATACCGCACTGAGTCAATGCGGTCTTAGCCTCTCTGGTGTCAACACTCTGTCTGATTTTGGATTTTTTTTTTTTTTCCAAAATCAGACTTGACACCAGAGAGGCTGAATACCGCACTGAGTCAATGCGGTCTTAGCCTCTCTGGTGTCAACACTCTGTCTGATTTTGGATTTTTTTTTTTTTTTTTTTCCAAAATCAGACTTGACACCAGAGAGGCTGAACACTGAGTCAATGCGGTCTTAGCCTCTCTGGTCTCAACACTCTGTCTGATTTTGGATTTTTTTTTTTTTTTTCCAAAATCAGACTTGACACCAGAGAGGCTGAATACCGCACTGAGTCAATGCTGTCTTAGCCTCTCTGGTGTCAACACTCTGTCTGATTTTGGATCTTTTTTTTTTTTTTCCCAAAATCAGACTTGACACCAGAGAGGCTGAATACCGCACTGAGTCAATGCGGTCTTAGCCTCTCTGGTCTCAACACTCTCTCTGATTTTGGATTTTTTTTTTTTTTTTTCCCAAAATCAGACTTGACACCAGAGAGGCTGAATACCGCACTGAGTCAATGCGGTCTTAGCCTCTCTGGTCTCAACACTCTCTCTGATTTTGGATTTTTTTTTTTTTTTCCAAAATCAGACTTGACACCAGAGAGGCTGAATACCGCACTGAGTCAATGCGGTCTTAGCCTCTCTGGTGTCAACACTCTCTCTGATTTTGGATTTTTTTTTTTTTTTTTCCAAAATCAGACTTGACACCAGAGAGGTTGAATACCGCACTGAGTCAATGCGGTCTTAGCCTCTCTGGTCTCAACACTCTCTCTGATTTTGGATTTTTTTTTTTTTTTTCCAAAATCAGACTTGACACCAGAGAGGCTGAATACCGCACTGAGTCAATGCGGTCTTAGCCTCTCTGGTGTCAACACTCTGTCTGATTTTGGATTTTTTTTTTTTTTTTTTTTCCAAAATCAGACTTGACACCAGAGAGGCTGAACACTGAGTCAATGCGGTCTTAGCCTCTCTGGTCTCAACACTCTGTCTGATTTTGGATTTTTTTTTTTTTTTTCCAAAATCAGACTTGACACCAGAGAGGCTGAATACCGCACTGAGTCAATGCGGTCTTAGCCTCTCTGGTCTCAACACTCTGTCTGATTTTGGATTTTTTTTTTTTTTTTTTCCAAAATCAGACTTGACACCAGAGAGGCTGAACACTGAGTCAATGCGGTCTTAGCCTCTCTGGTCTCAACACTCTGTCTGATTTTGGATTTTTTTTTTTTTCCCAAAATCAGACTTGACACCAGAGAGGTTGAATACCGCACTGAGTCAATGCGGTCTTAGCCTCTCTGGTCTCAACACTCTCTCTGATTTTGGATTTTTTTTTTTTTTTTCCCAAAATCAGACTTGACACCAGAGAGGCTGAATACCGCACTGAGTCAATGCGGTCTTAGCCTCTCTGGTGTCAACACTCTCTGATTTTGGATTTTTTTTTTTTTTTTCCAAAATCAGACTTGACACCAGAGAGGCTGAATACCGCACTGAGTCAATGCGGTCTTAGCCTCTCTGGTGTCAACACTCTGTCTGATTTTTGATTTTTTTTTTTTTTTTCCAAAATCAGACTTGACACCAGAGAGGCTGAATACCGCACTGAGTCAATGCGGTCTTAGCCTCTCTGGTGTCAACACTCTGTCTGATTTTGGATTTTTTTTTTTTTTTTCCAAAATCAGACTTGACACCAGAGAGGCTGAATACCGCACTGAGTCAATGCGGTCTTAGCCTCTCTGGTGTCAACACTCTGTCTGATTTTGGATTTTTTTTTTTTTTTTTTCCAAAATCAGACTTGACACCAGAGAGGCTGAATACCGCACTGAGTCAATGCGGTCTTAGCCTCTCTGGTCTCAACACTCTGTCTGATTTTGGATTTTTTTTTTTTTTTTTTCCAAAATCAGACTTGACACCAGAGAGGCTGAACACTGAGTCAATGCGGTCTTAGCCTCTCTGGTCTCAACACTCTGTCTGATTTTGGATTTTTTTTTTTTTTCCAAAATCAGACTTGACACCAGAGAGGCTGAACACTGAGTCAATGCGGTCTTAGCCTCTCTGGTCTCAACACTCTGTCTGATTTTGGATTTTTTTTTTTTTTTCCAAAATCAGACTTGACACCAGAGAGGCTGAATACCGCACTGAGTCAATGCGGTCTTAGCCTCTCTGGTCTCAACACTCTCTCTGATTTTGGATTTTTTTTTTTTTTTTTCCCAAAATCAGACTTGACACCAGAGAGGCTGAATACCGCACTGAGTCAATGCGGTCTTAGCCTCTCTGGTCTCAACACTCTCTCTGATTTTGGATTTTTTTTTTTTTTTCCAAAATCAGACTTGACACCAGAGAGGCTGAATACCGCACTGAGTCAATGCGGTCTTAGCCTCTCTGGTGTCAACACTCTCTCTGATTTTGGATTTTTTTTTTTTTTTTTCCAAAATCAGACTTGACACCAGAGAGGTTGAATACCGCACTGAGTCAATGCGGTCTTAGCCTCTCTGGTCTCAACACTCTCTCTGATTTTGGATTTTTTTTTTTTTTTTCCAAAATCAGACTTGACACCAGAGAGGCTGAATACCGCACTGAGTCAATGCGGTCTTAGCCTCTCTGGTGTCAACACTCTGTCTGATTTTGGATTTTTTTTTTTTTTTTTTTCCAAAATCAGACTTGACACCAGAGAGGCTGAACACTGAGTCAATGCGGTCTTAGCCTCTCTGGTGTCAACACTCTCTGATTTTGGATTTTTTTTATTTTTTTCCAAAATCAGACTTGACACCAGAGAGGCTGAATACCGCACTGAGTCAATGCGGTCTTAGCCTCTCTGGTGTCAACACTCTGTCTGATTTTTGATTTTTTTTTTTTTTTTTCCAAAATCAGACTTGACACCAGAGAGGCTGAATACCGCACTGAGTCAATGCGGTCTTAGCCTCTCTGGTGTCAACACTCTGTCTGATTTTGGATTTTTTTTTTTTTTCCAAAATCAGACTTGACACCAGAGAGGCTGAACACTGAGTCAATGCGGTCTTAGCCTCTCTGGTGTCAACACTCTGTCTGATTTTGGATTTTTTTTTTTTTTTTTTTCCAAAATCAGACTTGACACCAGAGAGGCTGAACACTGAGTCAATGCGGTCTTAGCCTCTCTGGTCTCAACACTCTGTCTGATTTTGGATTTTTTTTTTTTTTTTCCAAAATCAGACTTGACACCAGAGAGGCTGAATACCGCACTGAGTCAATGCGGTCTTAGCCTCTCTGGTCTCAACACTCTGTCTGATTTTGGATTTTTTTTTTTTTTTTTTCCAAAATCAGACTTGACACCAGAGAGGCTGAACACTGAGTCAATGCGGTCTTAGCCTCTCTGGTCTCAACACTCTGTCTGATTTTGGATTTTTTTTTTTTTCCCAAAATCAGACTTGACACCAGAGAGGTTGAATACCGCACTGAGTCAATGCGGTCTTAGCCTCTCTGGTCTCAACACTCTCTCTGATTTTGGATTTTTTTTTTTTTTTTTCCCAAAATCAGACTTGACACCAGAGAGGCTGAATACCGCACTGAGTCAATGCGGTCTTAGCCTCTCTGGTGTCAACACTCTCTGATTTTGGATTTTTTTTATTTTTTTCCAAAATCAGACTTGACACCAGAGAGGCTGAATACCGCACTGAGTCAATGCGGTCTTAGCCTCTCTGGTGTCAACACTCTGTCTGATTTTTTTTTTTTTTTTTTTTTTTCCAAAATCAGACTTGACACCAGAGAGGCTGAACACTGAGTCAATGCGGTCTTAGCCTCTCTGGTCTCAACACTCTGTCTGATTTTGGATTTTTTTTTTTTTCCCAAAATCAGACTTGACACCAGAGAGGCTGAATACCGCACTGAGTCAATGCGGTCTTAGCCTCTCTGGTCTCAACACTCTCTCTGATTTTGGATTTTTTTTTTTTTTTCCAAAATCAGACTTGACACCAGAGAGGCTGAATACCGCACTGAGTCAATGCGGTCTTAGCCTCTCTGGTGTCAACACTCTCTCTGATTTTGGATTTTTTTTTTTTTTTTTCCAAAATCAGACTTGACACCAGAGAGGTTGAATACCGCACTGAGTCAATGCGGTCTTAGCCTCTCTGGTCTCAACACTCTCTCTGATTTTGGATTTTTTTTTTTTTTTTCCAAAATCAGACTTGACACCAGAGAGGCTGAATACCGCACTGAGTCAATGCGGTCTTAGCCTCTCTGGTGTCAACACTCTGTCTGATTTTGGATTTTTTTTTTTTTTTTTTTCCAAAATCAGACTTGACACCAGAGAGGCTGAATACCGCACTGAGTCAATGCGGTCTTAGCCTCTCTGGTGTCAACACTCTGTCTGATTTTGGATTTTTTTTTTTTTTTTCCAAAATCAGACTTGACACCAGAGAGGCTGAATACCGCACTGAGTCAATGCGGTCTTAGCCTCTCTGGTGTCAACACTCTGTCTGATTTTGGATTTTTTTTTTTTTTTTTTCCAAAATCAGACTTGACACCAGAGAGGCTGAATACCGCACTGAGTCAATGCGGTCTTAGCCTCTCTGGTCTCAACACTCTGTCTGATTTTGGATTTTTTTTTTTTTTTTTTCCAAAATCAGACTTGACACCAGAGAGGCTGAACACTGAGTCAATGCGGTCTTAGCCTCTCTGGTCTCAACACTCTGTCTGATTTTGGATTTTTTTTTTTTTTCCAAAATCAGACTTGACACCAGAGAGGCTGAACACTGAGTCAATGCGGTCTTAGCCTCTCTGGTCTCAACACTCTGTCTGATTTTGGATTTTTTTTTTTTTTTCCAAAATCAGACTTGACACCAGAGAGGCTGAATACCGCACTGAGTCAATGCGGTCTTAGCCTCTCTGGTCTCAACACTCTCTCTGATTTTGGATTTTTTTTTTTTTTTTCCCAAAATCAGACTTGACACCAGAGAGGCTGAATACCGCACTGAGTCAATGCGGTCTTAGCCTCTCTGGTCTCAACACTCTCTCTGATTTTGGATTTTTTTTTTTTTTTCCAAAATCAGACTTGACACCAGAGAGGCTGAATACCGCACTGAGTCAATGCGGTCTTAGCCTCTCTGGTGTCAACACTCTCTCTGATTTTGGATTTTTTTTTTTTTTTTTCCAAAATCAGACTTGACACCAGAGAGGTTGAATACCGCACTGAGTCAATGCGGTCTTAGCCTCTCTGGTCTCAACACTCTCTCTGATTTTGGATTTTTTTTTTTTTTTTCCAAAATCAGACTTGACACCAGAGAGGCTGAATACCGCACTGAGTCAATGCGGTCTTAGCCTCTCTGGTGTCAACACTCTGTCTGATTTTGGATTTTTTTTTTTTTTTTTTCCAAAATCAGACTTGACACCAGAGAGGCTGAACACTGAGTCAATGCGGTCTTAGCCTCTCTGGTGTCAACACTCTCTGATTTTGGATTTTTTTTATTTTTTTCCAAAATCAGACTTGACACCAGAGAGGCTGAATACCGCACTGAGTCAATGCGGTCTTAGCCTCTCTGGTGTCAACACTCTGTCTGATTTTTGATTTTTTTTTTTTTTTTTCCAAAATCAGACTTGACACCAGAGAGGCTGAATACCGCACTGAGTCAATGCGGTCTTAGCCTCTCTGGTGTCAACACTCTGTCTGATTTTGGATTTTTTTTTTTTTTCCAAAATCAGACTTGACACCAGAGAGGCTGAACACTGAGTCAATGCGGTCTTAGCCTCTCTGGTGTCAACACTCTGTCTGATTTTGGATTTTTTTTTTTTTTTTTTTCCAAAATCAGACTTGACACCAGAGAGGCTGAACACTGAGTCAATGCGGTCTTAGCCTCTCTGGTCTCAACACTCTGTCTGATTTTGGATTTTTTTTTTTTTTTTCCAAAATCAGACTTGACACCAGAGAGGCTGAATACCGCACTGAGTCAATGCGGTCTTAGCCTCTCTGGTCTCAACACTCTGTCTGATTTTGGATTTTTTTTTTTTTTTTTTCCAAAATCAGACTTGACACCAGAGAGGCTGAACACTGAGTCAATGCGGTCTTAGCCTCTCTGGTCTCAACACTCTGTCTGATTTTGGATTTTTTTTTTTTTCCCAAAATCAGACTTGACACCAGAGAGGTTGAATACCGCACTGAGTCAATGCGGTCTTAGCCTCTCTGGTCTCAACACTCTCTCTGATTTTGGATTTTTTTTTTTTTTTTTCCCAAAATCAGACTTGACACCAGAGAGGCTGAATACCGCACTGAGTCAATGCGGTCTTAGCCTCTCTGGTGTCAACACTCTCTGATTTTGGATTTTTTTTATTTTTTTCCAAAATCAGACTTGACACCAGAGAGGCTGAATACCGCACTGAGTCAATGCGGTCTTAGCCTCTCTGGTGTCAACACTCTGTCTGATTTTTTTTTTTTTTTTTTTTTTTCCAAAATCAGACTTGACACCAGAGAGGCTGAACACTGAGTCAATGCGGTCTTAGCCTCTCTGGTCTCAACACTCTGTCTGATTTTGGATTTTTTTTTTTTTCCCAAAATCAGACTTGACACCAGAGAGGCTGAATACCGCACTGAGTCAATGCGGTCTTAGCCTCTCTGGTCTCAACACTCTCTCTGATTTTGGATTTTTTTTTTTTTTTCCAAAATCAGACTTGACACCAGAGAGGCTGAATACCGCACTGAGTCAATGCGGTCTTAGCCTCTCTGGTGTCAACACTCTCTCTGATTTTGGATTTTTTTTTTTTTTTTTCCAAAATCAGACTTGACACCAGAGAGGTTGAATACCGCACTGAGTCAATGCGGTCTTAGCCTCTCTGGTCTCAACACTCTCTCTGATTTTGGATTTTTTTTTTTTTTTTCCAAAATCAGACTTGACACCAGAGAGGCTGAATACCGCACTGAGTCAATGCGGTCTTAGCCTCTCTGGTGTCAACACTCTGTCTGATTTTGGATTTTTTTTTTTTTTTTTTTCCAAAATCAGACTTGACACCAGAGAGGCTGAACACTGAGTCAATGCGGTCTTAGCCTCTCTGGTCTCAACACTCTGTCTGATTTTGGATTTTTTTTTTTTTTTTCCAAAATCAGACTTGACACCAGAGAGGCTGAATACCGCACTGAGTCAATGCGGTCTTAGCCTCTCTGGTCTCAACACTCTGTCTGATTTTGGATTTTTTTTTTTTTTTTTTCCAAAATCAGACTTGACACCAGAGAGGCTGAACACTGAGTCAATGCGGTCTTAGCCTCTCTGGTCTCAACACTCTGTCTGATTTTGGATTTTTTTTTTTTTCCCAAAATCAGACTTGACACCAGAGAGGTTGAATACCGCACTGAGTCAATGCGGTCTTAGCCTCTCTGGTCTCAACACTCTCTCTGATTTTGGATTTTTTTTTTTTTTCCAAAATCAGACTTGACACCAGAGAGGCTGAATACCGCACTGAGTCAATGCGGTCTTAGCCTCTCTGGTGTCAACACTCTGTCTGATTTTGGATTTTTTTTTTTTTTTTCCCAAAATCAGACTTGACACCAGAGAGGCTGAATACCGCACTGAGTCAATGCGGTCTTAGCCTCTCTGGTCTCAACACTCTCTCTGATTTTGGATTTTTTTTTTTTTTTTTCCCAAAATCAGACTTGACACCAGAGAGGCTGAATACCGCACTGAGTCAATGCGGTCTTAGCCTCTCTGGTGTCAACAGTCTCTCTGATTTTGGATTTTTTTTTTTTTTTTTTCCAAAATCAGACTTGACACCAGAGAGGTTGAATACCGCACTGAGTCAATGCGGTCTTAGCCTCTCTGGTCTCAACACTCTCTCTGATTTTGGATTTTTTTTTTTTTTTTTCCAAAATCAGACTTGACACCAGAGAGGCTGAATACTGCACTGAGTCAATGCGGTCTTAGCCTCTCTGGTGTCAACACTCTCTCTGATTTTGGATTTTTTTTTTTTTTTTCCCAAAATCAGACTTGACACCAGAGAGGTTGAATACCGCACTGAGTCAATGCGGTCTTAGCCTCTCTGGTCTCAACACTCTCTCTGATTTTGGATTTTTTTTTTTTTTTCCAAAATCAGACTTGACACCAGAGAGGCTGAATACCGCACTGAGTCAATGCGGTCTTAGCCTCTCTGGTGTCAACACTCTGTCTGATTTTGGATTTTTTTTTTTTTTTTTTTTCCAAAATCAGACTTGACACCAGAGAGGCTGAACACTGAGTCAATGCGGTCTTAGCCTCTCTGGTCTCAACACTCTGTCTGATTTTGGATTTTTTTTTTTTTTTTTCCAAAATCAGACTTGACACCAGAGAGGCTGAATACCGCACTGAGTCAATGCAGTCTTAGCCTCTCTGGTCTCAACACTCTGTCTGATTTTGGATTTTTTTTTTTTTTTTCCAAAATCAGACTTGACACCAGAGAGGCTGAATACCGCACTGAGTCAATGCGGTCTTAGCCTCTCTGGTGTCAACACTCTGTCTGATTTTGGATTTTTTTTTTTTTTTTTTCAAATTCAGACTTGACACCAGAGAGGCTGAACACTGAGTCAATGCGGTCTTAGCCTCTCTGGTCTCAACACTCTGTCTGATTTTGGATTTTTTTTTTTTTCCAAAAATCAGACTTGACACCAGAGAGGTTGAATACCGCACTGAGTCAATGCGGTCTTAGCCTCTCTGGTCTCAACACTCTCTCTGATTTTGGATTTTTTTTTTTTTTTTTCCCAAAATCAGACTTGACACCAGAGAGGCTGAATACCGCACTGAGTCAATGCGGTCTTAGCCTCTCTGGTGTCAACACTCTGTCTGATTTTGGATTTTTTTTTTTTTTTTTTTCCAAAATCAGACTTGACACCAGAGAGGCTGAACACTGAGTCAATGCGGTCTTAGCCTCTCTGGTCTCAACACTCTGTCTGATTTTGGATTTTTTTTTTTTTTTTCCAAAATCAGACTTGACACCAGAGAGGCTGAATACCGCACTGAGTCAATGCGGTCTTAGCCTCTCTGGTCTCAACACTCTGTCTGATTTTGGATTTTTTTTTTTTTTTTTTTAAATCAGACTTGACACCAGAGAGGCTGAACACTGAGTCAATGCGGTCTTAGCCTCTCTGGTCTCAACACTCTGTCTGATTTTGGATTTTTTTTTTTTCCCAAAATCAGACTTGACACCAGAGAGGTTGAATACCGCACTGAGTCAATGCGGTCTTAGCCTCTCTGGTCTCAACACTCTCTCTGATTTTGGATTTTTTTTTTTTTTTTTTTCCCAAAATCAGACTTGACACCAGAGAGGCTGAATACCGCACTGAGTCAATGCGGTCTTAGCCTCTCTGGTGTCAACACTCTGTCTGATTTTTGATTTTTTTTTTTTTTTTCCAAAATCAGACTTGACACCAGAGAGGCTGAATACCGCACTGAGTCAATGCGGTCTTAGCCTCTCTGGTGTCAACACTCTGTCTGATTTGGGATTTTTTTTTTTTTTTCCAAAATCAGACTTGACACCAGAGAGGCTGAATACCGCACTGAGTCAATGCGGTCTTAGCCTCTCTGGTGTCAACACTCTGTCTGATTTTGGATTTTTTTTTTTTTTTTTTCCAAAATCAGACTTGACACCAGAGAGGCTGAATACCGCACTGAGTCAATGCGGTCTTAGCCTCTCTGGTCTCAACACTCTGTCTGATTTTGGATTTTTTTTTTTTTTTTTTCCAAAATCAGACTTGACACCAGAGAGGCTGAACACTGAGTCAATGCGGTCTTAGCCTCTCTGGTCTCAACACTCTGTCTGATTTTGGATTTTTTTTTTTTTTCCAAAATCAGACTTGACACCAGAGAGGCTGAATACCGCACTGAGTCAATGCGGTCTTAGCCTCTCTGGTGTCAACACTCTGTCTGATTTTGGATTTTTTTTTTTTTTTTCCCAAAATCAGACTTGACACCAGAGAGGCTGAATACCGCACTGAGTCAATGCGGTCTTAGCCTCTCTGGTCTCAACACTCTCTCTGATTTTGGATTTTTTTTTTTTTTTTTCCCAAAATCAGACTTGACACCAGAGAGGCTGAATACCGCACTGAGTCAATGCGGTCTTAGCCTCTCTGGTGTCAACAGTCTCTCTGATTTTGGATTTTTTTTTTTTTTTTTTCCAAAATCAGACTTGACACCAGAGAGGTTGAATACCGCACTGAGTCAATGCGGTCTTAGCCTCTCTGGTCTCAACACTCTCTCTGATTTTGGATTTTTTTTTTTTTTTTCCAAAATCAGACTTGACACCAGAGAGGCTGAATACCGCACTGAGTCAATGCGGTCTTAGCCTCTCTGGTGTCAACACTCTGTCTGATTTTTGATTTTTTTTTTTTTTTTTTTTTCCAAAATCAGACTTGACACCAGAGAGGCTGAACACTGAGTCAATGCGGTCTTAGCCTCTCTGGTCTCAACACTCTGTCTGATTTTGGATTTTTTTTTTTTTTTTTCCAAAATCAGACTTGACACCAGAGAGGCTGAATACCGCACTGAGTTAATGCAGTCTTAGCCTCTCTGGTCTCAACACTCTGTCTGATTTTGGATTTTTTTTATTTTTTTCCAAAATCAGACTTGACACCAGAGAGGCTGAATACCGCACTGAGTCAATGCGGTCTTAGCCTCTCTGGTGTCAACACTCTGTCTGATTTTGGATTTTTTTTTTTTTTTTTTCCAAATTCAGACTTGACACCAGAGAGGCTGAACACTGAGTCAATGCGGTCTTAGCCTCTCTGGTCTCAACACTCTGTCTGATTTTGGATTTTTTTTTTTTTCCAAAAATCAGACTTGACACCAGAGAGGTTGAATACCGCACTGAGTCAATGCGGTCTTAGCCTCTCTGGTCTCAACACTCTCTCTGATTTTGGATTTTTTTTTTTTTTTTCCCAAAATCAGACTTGACACCAGAGAGGCTGAATACCGCACTGAGTCAATGCGGTCTTAGCCTCTCTGGTGTCAACAATCTCTCTGATTTTGGATTTTTTTTTTTTTTTTTTCCAAAATCAGACTTGACACCAGAGAGGTTGAATACCGCACTGAGTCAATGCGGTCTTAGCCTCTCTGGTCTCAACACTCTCTCTGATTTTGGATTTTTTTTATTTTTTTCCAAAATCAGACTTGACACCAGAGAGGCTGAATACCGCACTGAGTCAATGCGGTCTTAGCCTCTCTGGTGTCAACACTCTGTCTGATTTTTGATTTTTGATTTTTTTTTCCAAAATCAGACTTGACACCAGAGAGGCTGAATACCGCACTGAGTCAATGCGGTCTTAGCCTCTCTGGTGTCAACACTCTGTCTGATTTTGGATTTTTTTTTTTTTTTTTTTCCAAAATCAGACTTGACACCAGAGAGGCTGAATACCGCACTGAGTCAATGCGGTCTTAGCCTCTCTGGTCTCAACACTCTGTCTGATTTTGGATTTTTTTTTTTTTTCCAAAATCAGACTTGACACCAGAGAGGCTGAATACCGCACTGAGTCAATGCGGTCTTAGCCTCTCTGGTGTCAACACTGTCTGATTTTGGATTTTTTTTTTTTTTTTCCCAAAATCAGACTTGACACCAGAGAGGCTGAATACCGCACTGAGTCAATGCGGTCTTAGCCTCTCTGGTGTCAACACTCTGTCTGATTTTGGATTTTTTTTTTTTTTTTTCCAAAATCAGACTTGACACCAGAGAGGCTGAACACTGAGTCAATGCGGTCTTAGCCTCTCTGGTCTCAACACTCTGTCTGATTTTGGATTTTTTTTTTTTTTTTCCAAAATCAGACTTGACACCAGAGAGGCTGAATACCGCACTGAGTCAATGCGGTCTTAGCCTCTCTGGTCTCAACACTCTGTCTGATTTTGGATTTTTTTTTTTTTTTTTCCAAAATCAGACTTGACACCAGAGAGGCTGAATACCGCACTGAGTCAATGCGGTCTTAGCCTCTCTGGTGTCAACACTCTGTCTGATTTTGGATTTTTTTTTTTTTTTTTTCCAAAATCAGACTTGACACCAGAGAGGCTGAACACTGAGTCAATGCGGTCTTAGCCTCTCTGGTCTCAACACTCTGTCTGATTTTGGATTTTTTTTTTTTCCAAAATCAGACTTGACACCAGAGAGGCTGAATACCGCACTGAGTCAATGCGGTCTTAGCCTCTCTGGTGTCAACACTCTGTCTGATTTTGGATTTTTTTTTTTTTTTTCCCAAAATCAGACTTGACACCAGAGAGGCTGAATACCGCACTGAGTCAATGCGGTCTTAGCCTCTCTGGTCTCAACACTCTCTCTGATTTTGGATTTTTTTTTTTTTTTTCCCAAAATCAGACTTGACACCAGAGAGGCTGAATACCGCACTGAGTCAATGCGGTCTTAGCCTCTCTGGTGTCAACAGTCTCTCTGATTTTGGATTTTTTTTTTTTTTTTTTCCAAAATCAGACTTGACACCAGAGAGGTTGAATACCGCACTGAGTCAATGCGGTCTTAGCCTCTCTGGTCTCAACACTCTCTCTGATTTTGGATTTTTTTTTTTTTTTTCCAAAATCAGACTTGACACCAGAGAGGCTGAATACCGCACTGAGTCAATGCGGTCTTAGCCTCTCTGGTGTCAACACTCTCTCTGATTTTGGATTTTTTTTTTTTTTTTTCCAAAATCAGACTTGACACCAGAGAGGTTGAATACCGCACTGAGTCAATGCGGTCTTAGCCTCTCTGGTCTCAACACTCTCTCTGATTTTGGATTTTTTTTTTTTTTTTCCAAAATCAGACTTGACACCAGAGAGGCTGAATACCGCACTGAGTCAATGCCGTCTTAGCCTCTCTGGTCTCAACACTCTCTCTGATTTTGGATTTTTTTTTTTTTTTTTTTCAAAAATCAGACTTGACACCAGAGAGGCTGAACACTGAGTCAATGCGGTCTTAGCCTCTCTGGTCTCAACACTCTGTCTGATTTTGGATTTTTTTTTTTTTTTCCAAAATCAGACTTGACACCAGAGAGGCTGAATACCGCACTGAGTCAATGCGGTCTTAGCCTCTCTGGTGTCAACACTCTGTCTGATTTTGGATTTTTTTTTTTTTTTCCAAAATCAGACTTGACACCAGAGAGGCTGAATACCGCACTGAGTCAATGCGGTCTTAGCCTCTCTGGTGTCAACACTGTCTGATTTTGGATTTTTTTTTTTTTTTTTCCAAAATCAGACTTGACACCAGAGAGGCTGAATACCGCACTGAGTCAATGCGGTCTTAGCCTCTCTGGTGTCAACACTCTGTCTGATTTTGGATTTTTTTTTTTTTTTTTTTCCAAAATCAGACTTGACACCAGAGAGGCTGAACACTGAGTCAATGCGGTCTTAGCCTCTCTGGTCTCAACACTCTGTCTGATTTTGGATTTTTTTTTTTTTTCCAAAATCAGACTTGACACCAGAGAGGCTGAATACCGCACTGAGTCAATGCGGTCTTAGCCTCTCTGGTGTCAACACTCTGTCTGATTTTGGATTTTTTTTTTTTTTTTCCCAAAATCAGACTTGACACCAGAGAGGCTGAATACCGCACTGAGTCAATGCGGTCTTAGCCTCTCTGGTCTCAACACTCTCTCTGATTTTGGATTTTTTTTTTTTTTTTTCCCAAAATCAGACTTGACACCAGAGAGGCTGAATACCGCACTGAGTCAATGCGGTCTTAGCCTCTCTGGTGTCAACAGTCTCTCTGATTTTGGATTTTTTTTTTTTTTTTTTCCAAAATCAGACTTGACACCAGAGAGGTTGAATACCGCACTGAGTCAATGCGGTCTTAGCCTCTCTGGTCTCAACACTCTCTCTGATTTTGGATTTTTTTTTTTTTTTTCCAAAATCAGACTTGACACCAGAGAGGCTGAATACCGCACTGAGTCAATGCGGTCTTAGCCTCTCTGGTGTCAACACTCTCTCTGATTTTGGATTTTTTTTTTTTTTTTCCCAAAATCAGACTTGACACCAGAGAGGTTGAATACCGCACTGAGTCAATGCGGTCTTAGCCTCTCTGGTCTCAACACTCTCTCTGATTTTGGATTTTTTTTTTTTTTTCCAAAATCAGACTTGACACCAGAGAGGCTGAATACCGCACTGAGTCAATGCGGTCTTAGCCTCTCTGGTGTCAACACTCTGTCTGATTTTGGATTTTTTTTTTTTTTTTTTCCCAAAATCAGACTTGACACCAGAGAGGCTGAACACTGAGTCAATGCGGTCTTAGCCTCTCTGGTCTCAACACTCTGTCTGATTTTGGATTTTTTTTTTTTTTTTCAAAAATCAGACTTGACACCAGAGAGGCTGAATACCGCACTGAGTCAATGCGGTCTTAGCCTCTCTGGTCTCAACACTCTGTCTGATTTTGGATTTTTTTTTTTTTTTTCCAAAATCAGACTTGACACCAGAGAGGCTGAATACCGCACTGAGTCAATGCGGTCTTAGCCTCTCTGGTGTCAACACTCTGTCTGATTTTGGATTTTTTTTTTTTTTTTACCAAAATCAGACTTGACACCAGAGAGGCTGAACACTGAGTCAATGCGGTCTTAGCCTCTCTGGTCTCAACACTCTGTCTGATTTTGGATTTTTTTTTTCTTTCCCAAAATCAGACTTGACACCAGAGAGGTTGAATACCGCACTGAGTCAATGCGGTCTTAGCCTCTCTGGTCTCAACACTCTCTCTGATTTTGGATTTTTTTTTTTTTTTTCCCAAAATCAGACTTGACACCAGAGAGGCTGAATACCGCACTGAGTCAATGCGGTCTTAGCCTCTCTGGTGTCAACACTCTCTCTGATTTTGGATTTTTTTTTTTTTTTTTCCAAAATCAGACTTGACACCAGAGAGGCTGAATACCGCACTGAGTCAATGCGGTCTTAGCCTCTCTGGTGTCAACACTCTGTCTGATTTTTGATTTTTTTTTTTTTTTTTCTAAAATCAGACTTGACACCAGAGAGGCTGAATACCGCACTGAGTCAATGCGGTCTTAGCCTCTCTGGTGTCAACACTCTGTCTGATTTTGGATTTTTTTTTTTTTTCCAAAATCAGACTTGACACCAGAGAGGCTGAATACCGCACTGAGTCAATGCGGTCTTAGCCTCTCTGGTGTCAACACTCTGTCTGATTTTGGATTTTTTTTTTTTTTTTTTCCAAAATCAGACTTGACACCAGAGAGGCTGAATACCGCACTGAGTCAATGCGGTCTTAGCCTCTCTGGTCTCAACACTCTGTCTGATTTTGGATTTTTTTTTTTTTTTTCCAAAATCAGACTTGACACCAGAGAGGCTGAATACCGCACTGAGTCAATGCGGTCTTAGCCTCTCTGGTGTCAACACTCTCTCTGATTTTGGATTTTTTTTTTTTTTTTCCAAAATCAGACTTGACACCAGAGAGGTTGAATACCGCACTGAGTCAATGCGGTCTTAGCCTCTCTGGTCTCAACACTCTCTCTGATTTTGGATTTTTTTTTTTTTTTTTCCAAAATCAGACTTGACACCAGAGAGGCTGAATACCGCACTGAGTCAATGCGGTCTTAGCCTCTCTGGTGTCAACACTCTGTCTGATTTTGGATTTTTTTTTTTTTTTTTTTTCCAAAATCAGACTTGACACCAGAGAGGCTGAACACTGAGTCAATGCGGTCTTAGCCTCTCTGGTCTCAACACTCTGTCTGATTTTGGATTTTTTTTTTTTTTTTCCAAAATCAGACTTGACACCAGAGAGGCTGAATACCGCACTGAGTCAATGCGGTCTTAGCCTCTCTGGTCTCAACACTATGTCTGATTTTGGATTTTTTTTTTTTTTTTCCAAAATCAGACTTGACACCAGAGAGGCTGAATACCGCACTGAGTCAATGCGGTCTTAGCCTCTCTGGTGTCAACACTCTGTCTGATTTTGGATTTTTTTTTTTTTTTTTTTTCCAAAATCAGACTTGACACCAGAGAGGCTGAACACTGAGTCAATGCGGTCTTAGCCTCTCTGGTCTCAACACTCTGTCTGATTTTGGATTTTTTTTTTTTTTTTCCAAAATCAGACTTGACACCAGAGAGGCTGAATACCGCACTGAGTCAATGCGGTCTTAGCCTCTCTGGTGTCAACACTCTGTCTGATTTTGGATTTTTTTTTTTTTTTCCCAAAATCAGACTTGACACCAGAGAGGCTGAATACCGCACTGAGTCAATGCGGTCTTAGCCTCTCTGGTGTCAACACTCTGTCTGATTTTGGATTTTTTTTTTTTTTCCCAAAATCAGACTTGACACCAGAGAGGCTGAATACCGCACTGAGTCAATGCGGTCTTAGCCTCTCTGGTCTCAACACTCTCTCTGATTTTGGATTTTTTTTTTTTTTTTTCCCAAAATCAGACTTGACACCAGAGAGGCTGAATACCGCACTGAGTCAATGCGGTCTTAGCCTCTCTGGTGTCAACAGTCTCTCTGATTTTGGATTTTTTTTTTTTTTTTCCAAAATCAGACTTGACACCAGAGAGGCTGAATACCGCACTGAGTCAATGCGGTCTTAGCCTCTCTGGTGTCAACACTCTCTCTGATTTTGGATTTTTTTTTTTTTTTTTTCCAAAATCAGACTTGACACCAGAGAGGTTGAATACCGCACTGAGTCAATGCGGTCTTAGCCTCTCTGGTCTCAACACTCTCTCTGATTTTGGATTTTTTTTTTTTTTTTCCAAAATCAGACTTGACACCAGAGAGGCTGAATACCGCACTGAGTCAATGCGGTCTTAGCCTCTCTGGTCTCAACACTCTCTCTGATTTTGGATTTTTTTTTTTTTTTCCAAAATCAGACTTGACACCAGAGAGGCTGAATACCGCACTGAGTCAATGCGGTCTTAGCCTCTCTGGTGTCAACACTCTGTCTGATTTTGGATTTTTTTTTTTTTTTTTTTCCAAAATCAGACTTGACACCAGAGAGGCTGAACACTGAGTCAATGCGGTCTTAGCCTCTCTGGTCTCAACACTCTGTCTGATTTTGGATTTTTTTTTTTTTTTTTCCTAAATCAGACTTGACACCAGAGAGGCTGAATACCGCACTGAGTCAATGCGGTCTTAGCCTCTCTGGTCTCAACACTCTCTCTGATTTTGGATTTTTTTTTTTTTTTTTCCCAAAATCAGACTTGACACCAGAGAGGCTGAATACCGCACTGAGTCAATGCGGTCTTAGCCTCTCTGGTGTCAACAGTCTCTCTGATTTTGGATTTTTTTTTTTTTTTTCCAAAATCAGACTTGACACCAGAGAGGCTGAATACCGCACTGAGTCAATGCGGTCTTAGCCTCTCTGGTGTCAACACTCTCTCTGATTTTGGATTTTTTTTTTTTTTTTTTCCAAAATCAGACTTGACACCAGAGAGGTTGAATACCGCACTGAGTCAATGCGGTCTTAGCCTCTCTGGTCTCAACACTCTCTCTGATTTTGGATTTTTTTTTTTTTTTTCCAAAATCAGACTTGACACCAGAGAGGCTGAATACCGCACTGAGTCAATGCGGTCTTAGCCTCTCTGGTCTCAACACTCTCTCTGATTTTGGATTTTTTTTTTTTTTTCCAAAATCAGACTTGACACCAGAGAGGCTGAATACCGCACTGAGTCAATGCGGTCTTAGCCTCTCTGGTGTCAACACTCTGTCTGATTTTGGATTTTTTTTTTTTTTTTTTTCCAAAATCAGACTTGACACCAGAGAGGCTGAACACTGAGTCAATGCGGTCTTAGCCTCTCTGGTCTCAACACTCTGTCTGATTTTGGATTTTTTTTTTTTTTTTTCCTAAATCAGACTTGACACCAGAGAGGCTGAATACCGCACTGAGTCAATGCGGTCTTAGCCTCTCTGGTGTCAACACTCTGTCTGATTTTGGATTTTTTTTTTTTTTTCCAAAATCAGACTTGACACCAGAGAGGCTGAATACCGCACTGAGTCAATGCGGTCTTAGCCTCTCTGGTGTCAACACTGTCTGATTTTGGATTTTTTTTTTTTTTTTCCCAAAATCAGACTTGACACCAGAGAGGCTGAATACCGCACTGAGTCAATGCGGTCTTAGCCTCTCTGGTGTCAACACTCTGTCTGATTTTGGATTTTTTTTTTTTTTTACCAAAATCAGACTTGACACCAGAGAGGCTGAACACTGAGTCAATGCGGTCTTAGCCTCTCTGGTCTCAACACTCTGTCTGATTTTGGATTTTTTTTTTTTTCCCAAAATCAGACTTGACACCAGAGAGGTTGAATACCGCACTGAGTCAATGCGGTCTTAGCCTCTCTGGTCTCAACACTCTCTGATTTTGGATTTTTTTTTTTTTTTTTCCCAAAATCAGACTTGACACCAGAGAGGCTGAATACCGCACTGAGTCAATGCGGTCTTAGCCTCTCTGGTGTCAACACTCTCTCTGATTTTGGATTTTTTTTTTTTTTTTTCCAAAATCAGACTTGACACCAGAGAGGTTGAATACCGCACTGAGTCAATGCGGTCTTAGCCTCTCTGGTCTCAACACTCTCTCTGATTTTGGATTTTTTTTATTTTTTTCCAAAATCAGACTTGACACCAGAGAGGCTGAATACCGCACTGAGTCAATGCGGTCTTAGCCTCTCTGGTGTCAACACTCTGTCTGATTTTTGATTTTTTTTTTTTTTTTCTAAAATCAGACTTGACACCAGATAGGCTGAATACCGCACTGAGTCAATGCGGTCTTAGCCTCTCTGGTGTCAACACTCTGTCTGATTTTGGATTTTTTTTTTTTTTTTTTCCAAAATCAGACTTGACACCAGAGAGGCTGAATACCGCACTGAGTCAATGCGGTCTTAGCCTCTCTGGTCTCAACACTCTGTCTGATTTTGGATTTTTTTTTTTTTTTTCCAAAATCAGACTTGACACCAGAGAGGCTGAATACCGCACTGAGTCAATGCGGTCTTAGCCTCTCTGGTGTCAACACTCTCTCTGATTTTGGATTTTTTTTTTTTTTTTCCAAAATCAGACTTGACACCAGAGAGGTTGAATACCGCACTGAGTCAATGCGGTCTTAGCCTCTCTGGTCTCAACACTCTCTCTGATTTTGGATTTTTTTTTTTTTTTTCCAAAATCAGACTTGACACCAGAGAGGCTGAATACCGCACTGAGTCAATGCGGTCTTAGCCTCTCTGGTGTCAACACTCTGTCTGATTTTGGATTTTTTTTTTTTTTTTTTTTCCGAAATCAGACTTGACACCAGAGAGGCTGAACACTGAGTCAATGCGGTCTTAGCCTCTCTGGTCTCAACACTCTGTCTGATTTTGGATTTTTTTTTTTTTTTTCCAAAATCAGACTTGACACCAGAGAGGCTGAATACCGCACTGAGTCAATGCGGTCTTAGCCTCTCTGGTCTCAACACTCTGTCTGATTTTGGATTTTTTTTTTTTTTTTCCAAAATCAGACTTGACACCAGAGAGGCTGAATACCGCACTGAGTCAATGCGGTCTTAGCCTCTCTGGTGTCAACACTCTCTCTGATTTTGGATTTTTTTTTTTTTTTTCCAAAATCAGACTTGACACCAGAGAGGTTGAATACCGCACTGAGTCAATGCGGTCTTAGCCTCTCTGGTCTCAACACTCTCTCTGATTTTGGATTTTTTTTTTTTTTTTCCAAAATCAGACTTGACACCAGAGAGGCTGAATACCGCACTGAGTCAATGCGGTCTTAGCCTCTCTGGTGTCAACACTCTGTCTGATTTTGGATTTTTTTTTTTTTTTTTTTTCCAAAATCAGACTTGACACCAGAGAGGCTGAACACTGAGTCAATGCGGTCTTAGCCTCTCTGGTCTCAACACTCTGTCTGATTTTGGATTTTTTTTTTTTTTTTCCAAAATCAGACTTGACACCAGAGAGGCTGAATACCGCACTGAGTCAATGCAGTCTTAGCCTCTCTGGTCTCAACACTCTGTCTGATTTTGGATTTTTTTTTTTTTTTCCAAAATCAGACTTGACACCAGAGAGGCTGAATACCGCACTGAGTCAATGCGGTCTTAGCCTCTCTGGTGTCAACACTCTGTCTGATTTTGGATTTTTTTTTTTTTTTTTTTCCAAAATCAGACTTGACACCAGAGAGGCTGAACACTGAGTCAATGCGGTCTTAGCCTCTCTGGTCTCAACACTCTGTCTGATTTTGGATTTTTTTTTTTTTTTTTCAAAATCAGACTTGACACCAGAGAGGCTGAATACCGCACTGAGTCAATGCGGTCTTAGCCTCTCTGGTGTCAACACTCTGTCTGATTTTGGATTTTTTTTTTTTTTTCCAAAAATCAGACTTGACACCAGAGAGGCTGAATACCGCACTGAGTCAATGCGGTCTTAGCCTCTCTGGTGTCAACACTCTGTCTGATTTTGGATTTTTTTTTTTTTTCCCAAAATCAGACTTGACACCAGAGAGGCTGAATACCGCACTGAGTCAATGCGGTCTTAGCCTCTCTGGTCTCAACACTCTCTCTGATTTTGGATTTTTTTTTTTTTTTTTCCCAAAATCAGACTTGACACCAGAGAGGCTGAATACCGCACTGAGTCAATGCGGTCTTAGCCTCTCTGGTGTCAACAGTCTCTCTGATTTTGGATTTTTTTTTTTTTTTTTTCCAAAATCAGACTTGACACCAGAGAGGCTGAATACCGCACTGAGTCAATGCGGTCTTAGCCTCTCTGGTGTCAACACTCTCTCTGATTTTGGATTTTTTTTTTTTTTTTTTCCAAAATCAGACTTGACACCAGAGAGGTTGAATACCGCACTGAGTCAATGCGGTCTTAGCCTCTCTGGTCTCAACACTCTCTCTGATTTTGGATTTTTTTTTTTTTTTTCCAAAATCAGACTTGACACCAGAGAGGCTGAATACCGCACTGAGTCAATGCGGTCTTAGCCTCTCTGGTCTCAACACTCTCTCTGATTTTGGATTTTTTTTTTTTTTTCCAAAATCAGACTTGACACCAGAGAGGCTGAATACCGCACTGAGTCAATGCGGTCTTAGCCTCTCTGGTGTCAACACTCTGTCTGATTTTGGATTTTTTTTTTTTTTTTTTTTCCAAAATCAGACTTGACACCAGAGAGGCTGAACACTGAGTCAATGCGGTCTTAGCCTCTCTGGTCTCAACACTCTGTCTGATTTTGGATTTTTTTTTTTTTTTTCCTAAATCAGACTTGACACCAGAGAGGCTGAATACCGCACTGAGTCAATGCGGTCTTAGCCTCTCTGGTGTCAACACTCTGTCTGATTTTGGATTTTTTTTTTTTTTTCCAAAATCAGACTTGACACCAGAGAGGCTGAATACCGCACTGAGTCAATGCGGTCTTAGCCTCTCTGGTGTCAACACTGTCTGATTTTGGATTTTTTTTTTTTTTTTCCCAAAATCAGACTTGACACCAGAGAGGCTGAATACCGCACTGAGTCAATGCGGTCTTAGCCTCTCTGGTGTCAACACTCTGTCTGATTTTGGATTTTTTTTTTTTTTTACCAAAATCAGACTTGACACCAGAGAGGCTGAACACTGAGTCAATGCGGTCTTAGCCTCTCTGGTCTCAACACTCTGTCTGATTTTGGATTTTTTTTTTTTTCCCAAAATCAGACTTGACACCAGAGAGGTTGAATACCGCACTGAGTCAATGCGGTCTTAGCCTCTCTGGTCTCAACACTCTCTCTGATTTTGGATTTTTTTTTTTTTTTTTCCCAAAATCAGACTTGACACCAGAGAGGCTGAATACCGCACTGAGTCAATGCGGTCTTAGCCTCTCTGGTGTCAACACTCTGTCTGATTTTGGATTTTTTTTTTTTTTTTTTTCCGAAATCAGACTTGACACCAGAGAGGCTGAACACTGAGTCAATGCGGTCTTAGCCTCTCTGGTCTCAACACTCTGTCTGATTTTGGATTTTTTTTTTTTTTTTCCAAAATCAGACTTGACACCAGAGAGGCTGAATACCGCACTGAGTCAATGCGGTCTTAGCCTCTCTGGTCTCAACACTCTGTCTGATTTTGGATTTTTTTTTTTTTTTTCCAAAATCAGACTTGACACCAGAGAGGCTGAATACCGCACTGAGTCAATGCGGTCTTAGCCTCTCTGGTGTCAACACTCTGTCTGATTTTGGATTTTTTTTTTTTTTCCCAAAATCAGACTTGACACCAGAGAGGCTGAATACCGCACTGAGTCAATGCGGTCTTAGCCTCTCTGGTCTCAACACTCTCTCTGATTTTGGATTTTTTTTTTTTTTTTTCCCAAAATCAGACTTGACACCAGAGAGGCTGAATACCGCACTGAGTCAATGCGGTCTTAGCCTCTCTGGTGTCAACAGTCTCTCTGATTTTGGATTTTTTTTTTTTTTTTTTCCAAAATCAGACTTGACACCAGAGAGGCTGAATACCGCACTGAGTCAATGCGGTCTTAGCCTCTCTGGTGTCAACACTCTCTCTGATTTTGGATTTTTTTTTTTTTTTTTTCCAAAATCAGACTTGACACCAGAGAGGTTGAATACCGCACTGAGTCAATGCGGTCTTAGCCTCTCTGGTCTCAACACTCTCTCTGATTTTGGATTTTTTTTTTTTTTTTCCAAAATCAGACTTGACACCAGAGAGGCTGAATACCGCACTGAGTCAATGCGGTCTTAGCCTCTCTGGTCTCAACACTCTCTCTGATTTTGGATTTTTTTTTTTTTTTCCAAAATCAGACTTGACACCAGAGAGGCTGAATACCGCACTGAGTCAATGCGGTCTTAGCCTCTCTGGTGTCAACACTCTGTCTGATTTTGGATTTTTTTTTTTTTTTTTTTTCCAAAATCAGACTTGACACCAGAGAGGCTGAACACTGAGTCAATGCGGTCTTAGCCTCTCTGGTCTCAACACTCTGTCTGATTTTGGATTTTTTTTTTTTTTTTCCTAAATCAGACTTGACACCAGAGAGGCTGAATACCGCACTGAGTCAATGCGGTCTTAGCCTCTCTGGTGTCAACACTCTGTCTGATTTTGGATTTTTTTTTTTTTTTCCAAAATCAGACTTGACACCAGAGAGGCTGAATACCGCACTGAGTCAATGCGGTCTTAGCCTCTCTGGTGTCAACACTGTCTGATTTTGGATTTTTTTTTTTTTTTTCCCAAAATCAGACTTGACACCAGAGAGGCTGAATACCGCACTGAGTCAATGCGGTCTTAGCCTCTCTGGTGTCAACACTCTGTCTGATTTTGGATTTTTTTTTTTTTTTACCAAAATCAGACTTGACACCAGAGAGGCTGAACACTGAGTCAATGCGGTCTTAGCCTCTCTGGTCTCAACACTCTGTCTGATTTTGGATTTTTTTTTTTTTCCCAAAATCAGACTTGACACCAGAGAGGTTGAATACCGCACTGAGTCAATGCGGTCTTAGCCTCTCTGGTCTCAACACTCTCTCTGATTTTGGATTTTTTTTTTTTTTTTTCCCAAAATCAGACTTGACACCAGAGAGGCTGAATACCGCACTGAGTCAATGCGGTCTTAGCCTCTCTGGTGTCAACACTCTGTCTGATTTTGGATTTTTTTTTTTTTTTTTTTCCGAAATCAGACTTGACACCAGAGAGGCTGAACACTGAGTCAATGCGGTCTTAGCCTCTCTGGTCTCAACACTCTGTCTGATTTTGGATTTTTTTTTTTTTTTTCCAAAATCAGACTTGACACCAGAGAGGCTGAATACCGCACTGAGTCAATGCGGTCTTAGCCTCTCTGGTCTCAACACTCTGTCTGATTTTGGATTTTTTTTTTTTTTTTCCAAAATCAGACTTGACACCAGAGAGGCTGAATACCGCACTGAGTCAATGCGGTCTTAGCCTCTCTGGTGTCAACACTCTCTCTGATTTTGGATTTTTTTTTTTTTTTTCCAAAATCAGACTTGACACCAGAGAGGTTGAATACCGCACTGAGTCAATGCGGTCTTAGCCTCTCTGGTCTCAACACTCTCTCTGATTTTGGATTTTTTTTTTTTTTTTCCAAAATCAGACTTGACACCAGAGAGGCTGAATACCGCACTGAGTCAATGCGGTCTTAGCCTCTCTGGTGTCAACACTCTGTCTGATTTTGGATTTTTTTTTTTTTTTTTTTTCCAAAATCAGACTTGACACCAGAGAGGCTGAACACTGAGTCAATGCGGTCTTAGCCTCTCTGGTCTCAACACTCTGTCTGATTTTGGATTTTTTTTTTTTTTTTCCAAAATCAGACTTGACACCAGAGAGGCTGAATACCGCACTGAGTCAATGCAGTCTTAGCCTCTCTGGTCTCAACACTCTGTCTGATTTTGGATTTTTTTTTTTTTTTCCAAAATCAGACTTGACACCAGAGAGGCTGAATACCGCACTGAGTCAATGCGGTCTTAGCCTCTCTGGTGTCAACACTCTGTCTGATTTTGGATTTTTTTTTTTTCCAAAATCAGACTTGACACCAGAGAGGCTGAACACTGAGTCAATGCGGTCTTAGCCTCTCTGGTCTCAACACTCTGTCTGATTTTGGATTTTTTTTTTTTTTTTTCAAAATCAGACTTGACACCAGAGAGGCTGAATACCGCACTGAGTCAATGCGGTCTTAGCCTCTCTGGTGTCAACACTCTGTCTGATTTTGGATTTTTTTTTTTTTTTCCCAAAACCAGACTTGACACCAGAGAGGCTGAATACCGCACTGAGTCAATGCGGTCTTAGCCTCTCTGGTGTCAACACTCTGTCTGATTTTGGATTTTTTTTTTTTTTCCCAAAATCAGACTTGACACCAGAGAGGCTGAATACCGCACTGAGTCAATGCGGTCTTAGCCTCTCTGGTCTCAACACTCTCTCTGATTTTGGATTTTTTTTTTTTTTTTTCCCAAAATCAGACTTGACACCAGAGAGGCTGAATACCGCACTGAGTCAATGCGGTCTTAGCCTCTCTGGTGTCAACAGTCTCTCTGATTTTGGATTTTTTTTTTTTTTTTTTCCAAAATCAGACTTGACACCAGAGAGGCTGAATACCGCACTGAGTCAATGCGGTCTTAGCCTCTCTGGTGTCAACACTCTCTCTGATTTTGGATTTTTTTTTTTTTTTTTTCCAAAATCAGACTTGACACCAGAGAGGTTGAATACCGCACTGAGTCAATGCGGTCTTAGCCTCTCTGGTCTCAACACTCTCTCTGATTTTGGATTTTTTTTTTTTTTTTCCAAAATCAGACTTGACACCAGAGAGGCTGAATACCGCACTGAGTCAATGCGGTCTTAGCCTCTCTGGTCTCAACACTCTCTCTGATTTTGGATTTTTTTTTTTTTTTCCAAAATCAGACTTGACACCAGAGAGGCTGAATACCGCACTGAGTCAATGCGGTCTTAGCCTCTCTGGTGTCAACACTCTGTCTGATTTTGGATTTTTTTTTTTTTTTTTTTTCCAAAATCAGACTTGACACCAGAGAGGCTGAACACTGAGTCAATGCGGTCTTAGCCTCTCTGGTCTCAACACTCTGTCTGATTTTGGATTTTTTTTTTTTTTTTCCTAAATCAGACTTGACACCAGAGAGGCTGAATACCGCACTGAGTCAATGCGGTCTTAGCCTCTCTGGTGTCAACACTCTGTCTGATTTTGGATTTTTTTTTTTTTTTCCAAAATCAGACTTGACACCAGAGAGGCTGAATACCGCACTGAGTCAATGCGGTCTTAGCCTCTCTGGTGTCAACACTGTCTGATTTTGGATTTTTTTTTTTTTTTTCCCAAAATCAGACTTGACACCAGAGAGGCTGAATACCGCACTGAGTCAATGCGGTCTTAGCCTCTCTGGTGTCAACACTCTGTCTGATTTTGGATTTTTTTTTTTTTTTACCAAAATCAGACTTGACACCAGAGAGGCTGAACACTGAGTCAATGCGGTCTTAGCCTCTCTGGTCTCAACACTCTGTCTGATTTTGGATTTTTTTTTTTTTCCCAAAATCAGACTTGACACCAGAGAGGTTGAATACCGCACTGAGTCAATGCGGTCTTAGCCTCTCTGGTCTCAACACTCTCTCTGATTTTGGATTTTTTTTTTTTTTTTCCCAAAATCAGACTTGACACCAGAGAGGCTGAATACCGCACTGAGTCAATGCGGTCTTAGCCTCTCTGGTGTCAACACTCTCTCTGATTTTGGATTTTTTTTTTTTTTTTTCCAAAATCAGACTTGACACCAGAGAGGTTGAATACCGCACTGAGTCAATGCGGTCTTAGCCTCTCTGGTCTCAACACTCTCTCTGATTTTGGATTTTTTTTATTTTTTTCCAAAATCAGACTTGACACCAGAGAGGCTGAATACCGCACTGAGTCAATGCGGTCTTAGCCTCTCTGGTGTCAACACTCTGTCTGATTTTTGATTTTTGATTTTTTTTTCTAAAATCAGACTTGACACCAGATAGGCTGAATACCGCACTGAGTCAATGCGGTCTTAGCCTCTCTGGTGTCAACACTCTGTCTGATTTTGGATTTTTTTTTTTTTTTTTTTCCAAAATCAGACTTGACACCAGAGAGGCTGAATACCGCACTGAGTCAATGCGGTCTTAGCCTCTCTGGTCTCAACACTCTGTCTGATTTTGGATTTTTTTTTTTTTTTTCCAAAATCAGACTTGACACCAGAGAGGCTGAATACCGCACTGAGTCAATGCGGTCTTAGCCTCTCTGGTGTCAACACTCTCTCTGATTTTGGATTTTTTTTTTTTTTTTCCAAAATCAGACTTGACACCAGAGAGGTTGAATACCGCACTGAGTCAATGCCGTCTTAGCCTCTCTGGTCTCAACACTCTCTCTGATTTTGGATTTTTTTTTTTTTTTTTCCAAAATCAGACTTGACACCAGAGAGGCTGAATAGCGCACTGAGTCAATGCGGTCTTAGCCTCTCTGGTGTCAACACTATGTCTGATTTTGGATTTTTTTTTCTTTTTTTTTTCCAAAATCAGACTTGACACCAGAGAGGCTGAACACTGAGTCAATGCGGTCTTAGCCTCTCTGGTCTCAACACTCTGTCTGATTTTGGATTTTTTTTTTTTTTTTCCAAAATCAGACTTGACACCAGAGAGGCTGAATACCGCACTGAGTCAATGCGGTCTTAGCCTCTCTGGTGTCAACACTCTGTCTGATTTTGGATTTTTTTTTTTTTTCCCAAAATCAGACTTGACACCAGAGAGGCTGAATACCGCACTGAGTCAATGCGGTCTTAGCCTCTCTGGTCTCAACACTCTCTCTGATTTTGGATTTTTTTTTTTTTTTTTCCCAAAATCAGACTTGACACCAGAGAGGCTGAATACCGCACTGAGTCAATGCGGTCTTAGCCTCTCTGGTGTCAACAGTCTCTCTGATTTTGGATTTTTTTTTTTTTTTTTTCCAAAATCAGACTTGACACCAGAGAGGTTGAATACCGCACTGAGTCAATGCGGTCTTAGCCTCTCTGGTCTCAACACTCTCTCTGATTTTGGATTTTTTTTTTTTTTTCCAAAATCAGACTTGACACCAGAGAGGCTGAATACCGCACTGAGTCAATGCGGTCTTAGCCTCTCTGGTGTCAACACTCTCTCTGATTTTGGATTTTTTTTTTTTTTTTTCCAAAATCAGACTTGACACCAGAGAGGTTGAATACCGCACTGAGTCAATGCGGTCTTAGCCTCTCTGGTCTCAACACTCTCTCTGATTTTGGATTTTTTTTTTTTTTTTCCAAAATCAGACTTGACACCAGAGAGGCTGAATACCGCACTGAGTCAATGCGGTCTTAGCCTCTCTGGTCTCAACACTCTCTCTGATTTTGGATTTTTTTTTTTTTTTTTCCCAAAATCAGACTTGACACCAGAGAGGCTGAATACCGCACTGAGTCAATGCGGTCTTAGCCTCTCTGGTGTCAACAGTCTCTCTGATTTTGGATTTTTTTTTTTTTTTTTTCCAAAATCAGACTTGACACCAGAGAGGCTGAATACCGCACTGAGTCAATGCGGTCTTAGCCTCTCTGGTGTCAACACTCTCTCTGATTTTGGATTTTTTTTTTTTTTTTTCCAAAATCAGACTTGACACCAGAGAGGTTGAATACCGCACTGAGTCAATGCGGTCTTAGCCTCTCTGGTCTCAACACTCTCTCTGATTTTGGATTTTTTTTTTTTTTTTTCCAAAATCAGACTTGACACCAGAGAGGCTGAATACCGCACTGAGTCAATGCGGTCTTAGCCTCTCTGGTCTCAACACTCTCTCTGATTTTGGATTTTTTTTTTTTTTTTCCAAAATCAGACTTGACACCAGAGAGGCTGAATACCGCACTGAGTCAATGCGGTCTTAGCCTCTCTGGTGTCAACACTCTGTCTGATTTTGGATTTTTTTTTTTTTTTTTTTCCAAAATCAGACTTGACACCAGAGAGGCTGAACACTGAGTCAATGCGGTCTTAGCCTCTCTGGTCTCAACACTCTGTCTGATTTTGGATTTTTTTTTTTTTTTTCCTAAATCAGACTTGACACCAGAGAGGCTGAATACCGCACTGAGTCAATGCGGTCTTAGCCTCTCTGGTGTCAACACTCTGTCTGATTTTGGATTTTTTTTTTTTTTTCAAAAATCAGACTTGACACCAGAGAGGCTGAATACCGCACTGAGTCAATGCGGTCTTAGCCTCTCTGGTGTCAACACTGTCTGATTTTGGATTTTTTTTTTTTTTTCCCAAAATCAGACTTGACACCAGAGAGGCTGAATACCGCACTGAGTCAATGCGGTCTTAGCCTCTCTGGTGTCAACACTCTGTCTGATTTTGGATTTTTTTTTTTTTTTACCAAAATCAGACTTGACACCAGAGAGGCTGAACACTGAGTCAATGCGGTCTTAGCCTCTCTGGTCTCAACACTCTGTCTGATTTTGGATTTTTTTTTTTTTCCCAAAATCAGACTTGACACCAGAGAGGTTGAATACCGCACTGAGTCAATGCGGTCTTAGCCTCTCTGGTCTCAACACTCTCTCTGATTTTGGATTTTTTTTTTTTTTTTTCCCAAAATCAGACTTGACACCAGAGAGGCTGAATACCGCACTGAGTCAATGCGGTCTTAGCCTCTCTGGTGTCAACACTCTCTCTGATTTTGGATTTTTTTTTTTTTTTTTCCAAAATCAGACTTGACACCAGAGAGGTTGAATACCGCACTGAGTCAATGCGGTCTTAGCCTCTCTGGTCTCAACACTCTCTCTGATTTTGGATTTTTTTTATTTTTTTCCAAAATCAGACTTGACACCAGAGAGGCTGAATACCGCACTGAGTCAATGCGGTCTTAGCCTCTCTGGTGTCAACACTCTGTCTGATTTTGGATTTTTTTTTTTTTTTTTTCCAAAATCAGACTTGACACCAGAGAGGCTGAATACCGCACTGAGTCAATGCGGTCTTAGCCTCTCTGGTCTCAACACTCTGTCTGATTTTGGATTTTTTTTTTTTTTTTCCAAAATCAGACTTGACACCAGAGAGGCTGAATACCGCACTGAGTCAATGCGGTCTTAGCCTCTCTGGTGTCAACACTCTCTCTGATTTTGGATTTTTTTTTTTTTTTTCCAAAATCAGACTTGACACCAGAGAGGTTGAATACCGCACTGAGTCAATGCGGTCTTAGCCTCTCTGGTCTCAACACTCTCTCTGATTTTGGATTTTTTTTTTTTTTTTCCAAAATCAGACTTGACACCAGAGAGGCTGAATACCGCACTGAGTCAATGCGGTCTTAGCCTCTCTGGTGTCAACACTCTGTCTGATTTTGTATTTTTTTTTTTTTTTTTTTCCAAAATCAGACTTGACACCAGAGAGGCTGAACACTGAGTCAATGCGGTCTTAGCCTCTCTGGTCTCAACACTCTGTCTGATTTTGGATTTTTTTTTTTTTTTTTCCTAAATCAGACTTGACACCAGAGAGGCTGAATACCGCACTGAGTCAATGCGGTCTTAGCCTCTCTGGTGTCAACACTCTGTCTGATTTTGGATTTTTTTTTTTTTTTCCAAAATCAGACTTGACACCAGAGAGGCTGAATACCGCACTGAGTCAATGCGGTCTTAGCCTCTCTGGTGTCAACACTGTCTGATTTTGGATTTTTTTTTTTTTTTTCCCAAAATCAGACTTGACACCAGAGAGGCTGAATACCGCACTGAGTCAATGCGGTCTTAGCCTCTCTGGTCTCAACACTCTGTCTGATTTTGGATTTTTTTTTTTTTTTTTCCAAAATCAGACTTGACACCAGAGAGGCTGAATACCGCACTGAGTCAATGCGGTCTTAGCCTCTCTGGTCTCAACACTCTGTCTGATTTTGGATTTTTTTTTTTTTTTTCCAAAATCAGACTTGACACCAGAGAGGCTGAATACCGCACTGAGTCAATGCGGTCTTAGCCTCTCTGGTGTCAACACTCTGTCTGATTTTGGATTTTTTTTTTTTTTTTTTCCAAAATCAGACTTGACACCAGAGAGGCTGAACACTGAGTCAATGCGGTCTTAGCCTCTCTGGTCTCAACACTCTGTCTGATTTTGGATTTTTTTTTTTTTTTCCAAAATCAGACTTGACACCAGAGAGGCTGAATACCGCACTGAGTCAATGCGGTCTTAGCCTCTCTGGTGTCAACACTCTGTCTGATTTTGGATTTTTTTTTTTTTTTCCCAAAATCAGACTTGACACCAGAGAGGCTGAATACCGCACTGAGTCAATGCGGTCTTAGCCTCTCTGGTCTCAACACTCTCTCTGATTTTGGATTTTTTTTTTTTTTTTTCCCAAAATCAGACTTGACACCAGAGAGGCTGAATACCGCACTGAGTCAATGCGGTCTTAGCCTCTCTGGTGTCAACAGTCTCTCTGATTTTGGATTTTTTTTTTTTTTTTTTTTCAAAATCAGACTTGACACCAGAGAGGTTGAATACCGCACTGAGTCAATGCGGTCTTAGCCTCTCTGGTCTCAACACTCTCTCTGATTTTGGATTTTTTTTTTTTTTTCCAAAATCAGACTTGACACCAGAGAGGCTGAATACCGCACTGAGTCAATGCGGTCTTAGCCTCTCTGGTGTCAACACTCTCTCTGATTTTGGATTTTTTTTTTTTTTTTTCAAAAATCAGACTTGACACCAGAGAGGTTGAATACCGCACTGAGTCAATGCGGTCTTAGCCTCTCTGGTCTCAACACTCTCTCTGATTTGGGATTTTTTTTTTTTTTTTCCAAAATCAGACTTGACACCAGAGAGGCTGAATACCGCACTGAGTCAATGCGGTCTTAGCCTCTCTGGTCTCAACACTCTCTCTGATTTTGGATTTTTTTTTTTTTTCCAAAATCAGACTTGACACCAGAGAGGCTGAATACCGCACTGAGTCAATGCGGTCTTAGCCTCTCTGGTGTCAACACTCTGTCTGATTTTGGATTTTTTTTTTTTTTTTTTTTCCCAAAATCAGACTTGACACCAGAGAGGCTGAACACTGAGTCAATGCGGTCTTAGCCTCTCTGGTCTCAACACTCTGTCTGATTTTGGATTTTTTTTTTTTTTTTCCTAAATCAGACTTGACACCAGAGAGGCTGAATACCGCACTGAGTCAATGCGGTCTTAGCCTCTCTGGTGTCAACACTCTGTCTGATTTTGGATTTTTTTTTTTTTTTCCAAAATCAGACTTGACACCAGAGAGGCTGAATACCGCACTGAGTCAATGCGGTCTTAGCCTCTCTGGTGTCAACACTGTCTGATTTTGGATTTTTTTTTTTTTTTTCCCAAAATCAGACTTGACACCAGAGAGGCTGAATACCGCACTGAGTCAATGCGGTCTTAGCCTCTCTGGTCTCAACACTCTGTCTGATTTTGGATTTTTTTTTTTTTTTTTCCAAAATCAGACTTGACACCAGAGAGGCTGAATACCGCACTGAGTCAATGCGGTCTTAGCCTCTCTGGTCTCAACACTCTGTCTGATTTTGGATTTTTTTTTTTTTTTTCCAAAATCAGACTTGACACCAGAGAGGCTGAATACCGCACTGAGTCAATGCGGTCTTAGCCTCTCTGGTGTCAACACTCTGTCTGATTTTGGATTTTTTTTTTTTTTTTTTCCAAAATCAGACTTGACACCAGAGAGGCTGAACACTGAGTCAATGCGGTCTTAGCCTCTCTGGTCTCAACACTCTGTCTGATTTTGGATTTTTTTTTTTTTTTTTCCAAAATCAGACTTGACACCAGAGAGGCTGAATACCGCACTGAGTCAATGCGGTCTTAGCCTCTCTGGTGTCAACACTCTCTCTGATTTTGGATTTTTTTTTTTTTTTTCCAAAATCAGACTTGACACCAGAGAGGTTGAATACCGCACTGAGTCAATGCGGTCTTAGCCTCTCTGGTCTCAACACTCTCTCTGATTTTGGATTTTTTTTTTTTTTTTCCAAAATCAGACTTGACACCAGAGAGGCTGAATACCGCACTGAGTCAATGCGGTCTTAGCCTCTCTGGTGTCAACACTCTGTCTGATTTTGGATTTTTTTTTTTTTTTTTTTTCCAAAATCAGACTTGACACCAGAGAGGCTGAACACTGAGTCAATGCGGTCTTAGCCTCTCTGGTCTCAACACTCTGTCTGATTTTGGATTTTTTTTTTTTTTTTCCAAAATCAGACTTGACACCAGAGAGGCTGAATACCGCACTGAGTCAATGCGGTCTTAGCCTCTCTGGTCTCAACACTCTGTCTGATTTTGGATTTTTTTTTTTTTTTTCCAAAATCAGACTTGACACCAGAGAGGCTGAATACCGCACTGAGTCAATGCGGTCTTAGCCTCTCTGGTGTCAACACTCTGTCTGATTTTGGATTTTTTTTTTTTTTTTTTTCCAAAATCAGACTTGACACCAGAGAGGCTGAACACTGAGTCAATGCGGTCTTAGCCTCTCTGGTCTCAACACTCTGTCTGATTTTGGATTTTTTTTTTTTTTTTCCAAAATCAGACTTGACACCAGAGAGGCTGAATACCGCACTGAGTCAATGCGGTCTTAGCCTCTCTGGTGTCAACACTCTGTCTGATTTTGGATTTTTTTTTTTTTTTCCCAAAATCAGACTTGACACCAGAGAGGCTGAATACCGCACTGAGTCAATGCGGTCTTAGCCTCTCTGGTCTCAACACTCTCTCTGATTTTGGATTTTTTTTTTTTTTTTTCCCAAAATCAGTCTTGACACCAGAGAGGCTGAATACCGCACTGAGTCAATGCGGTCTTAGCCTCTCTGGTGTCAACAGTCTCTCTGATTTTGGATTTTTTTTTTCTTTTTTTTCCAAAATCAGACTTGACACCAGAGAGGTTGAATACCGCACTGAGTCAATGCGGTCTTAGCCTCTCTGGTCTCAACACTCTCTCTGATTTTGGATTTTTTTTTTTTTTTCCAAAATCAGACTTGACACCAGAGAGGCTGAATACCGCACTGAGTCAATGCGGTCTTAGCCTCTCTGGTGTCAACACTCTCTCTGATTTTGGATTTTTTTTTTTTTTTTTCCAAAATCAGACTTGACACCAGAGAGGTTGAATACCGCACTGAGTCAATGCGGTCTTAGCCTCTCTGGTCTCAACACTCTCTCTGATTTTGGATTTTTTTTTTTTTTTCCAAAATCAGACTTGACACCAGAGAGGCTGAATACCGCACTGAGTCAATGCGGTCTTAGCCTCTCTGGTCTCAACACTCTCTCTGATTTTGGATTTTTTTTTTTTTTTTTTCCCAAAATCAGACTTGACACCAGAGAGGCTGAATACCGCACTGAGTCAATGCGGTCTTAGCCTCTCTGGTGTCAACAGTCTCTCTGATTTTGGATTTTTTTTTTTTTTTTTTCCAAAATCAGACTTGACACCAGAGAGGCTGAATACCGCACTGAGTCAATGCGGTCTTAGCCTCTCTGGTGTCAACACTCTCTCTGATTTTGGATTTTTTTTTTTTTTTTTCCAAAATCAGACTTGACACCAGAGAGGTTGAATACCGCACTGAGTCAATGCGGTCTTAGCCTCTCTGGTCTCAACACTCTCTCTGATTTTGGATTTTTTTTTTTTTTTTCCAAAATCAGACTTGACACCAGAGAGGCTGAATACCGCACTGAGTCAATGCGGTCTTAGCCTCTCTGGTCTCAACACTCTCTCTGATTTTGGATTTTTTTTTTTTTTTTCCAAAATCAGACTTGACACCAGAGAGGCTGAATACAGCACTGAGTCAATGCGGTCTTAGCCTCTCTGGTGTCAACACTCTGTCTGATTTTGGATTTTTTTTTTTTTTTTTTTCCAAAATCAGACTTGACACCAGAGAGGCTGAACACTGAGTCAATGCGGTCTTAGCCTCTCTGGTCTCAACACTCTGTCTGATTTTGGATTTTTTTTTTTTTTTTCCTAAATCAGACTTGACACCAGAGAGGCTGAATACCGCACTGAGTCAATGCGGTCTTAGCCTCTCTGGTGTCAACACTCTGTCTGATTTTGGATTTTTTTTTTTTTTTCCAAAATCAGACTTGACACCAGAGAGGCTGAATACCGCACTGAGTCAATGCGGTCTTAGCCTCTCTGGTGTCAACACTGTCTGATTTTGGATTTTTTTTTTTTTTTTCCCAAAATCAGACTTGACACCAGAGAGGCTGAATACCGCACTGAGTCAATGCGGTCTTAGCCTCTCTGGTGTCAACACTCTGTCTGATTTTGGATTTTTTTTTTTTTTTTTTTCCAAAATCAGACTTGACACCAGAGAGGCTGAACACTGAGTCAATGCGGTCTTAGCCTCTCTGGTCTCAACACTCTGTCTGATTTTGGATTTTTTTTTTTTTTTTCCAAAATCAGACTTGACACCAGAGAGGCTGAATACCGCACTGAGTCAATGCGGTCTTAGCCTCTCTGGTCTCAACACTCTGTCTGATTTTGGATTTTTTTTTTTTTTTTCCAAAATCAGACTTGACACCAGAGAGGCTGAATACCGCACTGAGTCAATGCGGTCTTAGCCTCTCTGGTGTCAACACTCTGTCTGATTTTGGATTTTTTTTTTTTTTTTTTTCCAAAATCAGACTTGACACCAGAGAGGCTGAACACTGAGTCAATGCGGTCTTAGCCTCTCTGGTCTCAACACTCTGTCTGATTTTGGATTTTTTTTTTTTTTTTCCAAAATCAGACTTGACACCAGAGAGGCTGAATACCGCACTGAGTCAATGCGGTCTTAGCCTCTCTGGTGTCAACACTCTGTCTGATTTTGGATTTTTTTTTTTTTTTCCCAAAATCAGACTTGACACCAGAGAGGCTGAATACCGCACTGAGTCAAGGCGGTCTTAGCCTCTCTGGTCTCAACACTCTCTCTGATTTTGGATTTTTTTTTTTTTTTTTCCCAAAATCAGACTTGACACCAGAGAGGCTGAATACCGCACTGAGTCAATGCGGTCTTAGCCTCTCTGGTGTCAACAGTCTCTCTGATTTTGGATTTTTTTTTTTTTTTTTTCCAAAATCAGACTTGACACCAGAGAGGTTGAATACCGCACTGAGTCAATGCGGTCTTAGCCTCTCTGGTCTCAACACTCTCTCTGATTTTGGATTTTTTTTTTTTTTTCCAAAATCAGACTTGACACCAGAGAGGCTGAATACCGCACTGAGTCAATGCGGTCTTAGCCTCTCTGGTGTCAACACTCTCTCTGATTTTGGATTTTTTTTTTTTTTTTCCCAAAATCAGACTTGACACCAGAGAGGTTGAATACCGCACTGAGTCAATGCGGTCTTAGCCTCTCTGGTCTCAACACTCTCTCTGATTTTGGATTTTTTTTTTTTTTTTCCAAAATCAGACTTGACACCAGAGAGGCTGAATACCGCACTGAGTCAATGCGGTCTTAGCCTCTCTGGTCTCAACACTCTCTCTGATTTTGGATTTTTTTTTTTTTTCCAAAATCAGACTTGACACCAGAGAGGCTGAATACCGCACTGAGTCAATGCGGTCTTAGCCTCTCTGGTGTCAACACTCTGTCTGATTTTGGATTTTTTTTTTTTTTTTTTTCCAAAATCAGACTTGACACCAGAGAGGCTGAACACTGAGTCAATGCGGTCTTAGCCTCTCTGGTCTCAACACTCTGTCTGATTTTGGATTTTTTTTTTTTTTTTCCAAAATCAGACTTGACACCAGAGAGGCTGAATACCGCACTGAGTCAATGCGGTCTTAGCCTCTCTGGTGTCAACACTCTGTCTGATTTTGGATTTTTTTTTTTTTTCCAAAATCAGACTTGACACCAGAGAGGCTGAATACCGCACTGAGTCAATGCGGTCTTAGCCTCTCTGGTGTCAACACTCTGTCTGATTTTGGATTTTTTTTTTTTTTTTTTTCCAAAATCAGACTTGACACCAGAGAGGCTGAACACTGAGTCAATGCGGTCTTAGCCTCTCTGGTCTCAACACTCTGTCTGATTTTGGATTTTTTTTTTTTTTTTCCAAAATCAGACTTGACACCAGAGAGGCTGAATACCGCACTGAGTCAATGCGGTCTTAGCCTCTCTGGTGTCAACACTCTGTCTGATTTTGGATTTTTTTTTTTTTTCCCAAAATCAGACTTGACACCAGAGAGGCTGAATACCGCACTGAGTCAAGGCGGTCTTAGCCTCTCTGGTCTCAACACTCTCTCTGATTTTGGATTTTTTTTTTTTTTTTTCCCAAAATCAGACTTGACACCAGAGAGGCTGAATACCGCACTGAGTCAATGCGGTCTTAGCCTCTCTGGTGTCAACAGTCTCTCTGATTTTGGATTTTTTTTTTTTTTTTTTCCAAAATCAGACTTGACACCAGAGAGGTTGAATACCGCACTGAGTCAATGCGGTCTTAGCCTCTCTGGTCTCAACACTCTCTCTGATTTTGGATTTTTTTTTTTTTTTCCAAAATCAGACTTGACACCAGAGAGGCTGAATACCGCACTGAGTCAATGCGGTCTTAGCCTCTCTGGTGTCAACACTCTCTCTGATTTTGGATTTTTTTTTTTTTTTTTCCAAAATCAGACTTGACACCAGAGAGGTTGAATACCGCACTGAGTCAATGCGGTCTTAGCCTCTCTGGTCTCAACACTCTCTCTGATTTTGGATTTTTTTTTTTTTTTTCCAAAATCAGACTTGACACCAGAGAGGCTGAATACCGCACTGAGTCAATGCGGTCTTAGCCTCTCTGGTCTCAACACTCTCTCTGATTTTGGATTTTTTTTTTTTTTCCAAAATCAGACTTGACACCAGAGAGGCTGAATACCGCACTGAGTCAATGCGGTCTTAGCCTCTCTGGTGTCAACACTCTGTCTGATTTTGGATTTTTTTTTTTTTTTTTTTTCCCAAAATCAGACTTGACACCAGAGAGGCTGAACACTGAGTCAATGCGGTCTTAGCCTCTCTGGTCTCAACACTCTGTCTGATTTTGGATTTTTTTTTTTTTTTTCCTAAATCAGACTTGACACCAGAGAGGCTGAATACCGCACTGAGTCAATGCGGTCTTAGCCTCTCTGGTGTCAACACTCTGTCTGATTTTGGATTTTTTTTTTTTTTTCCAAAATCAGACTTGACACCAGAGAGGCTGAATACCGCACTGAGTCAATGCGGTCTTAGCCTCTCTGGTGTCAACACTGTCTGATTTTGGATTTTTTTTTTTTTTTTTTTCCCAAAATCAGACTTGACACCAGAGAGGCTGAATACCGCACTGAGTCAATGCGGTCTTAGCCTCTCTGGTCTCAACACTCTGTCTGATTTTGGATTTTTTTTTTTTTTTTTCCAAAATCAGACTTGACACCAGAGAGGCTGAATACCGCACTGAGTCAATGCGGTCTTAGCCTCTCTGGTCTCAACACTCTGTCTGATTTTGGATTTTTTTTTTTTTTTCCAAAATCAGACTTGACACCAGAGAGGCTGAATACCGCACTGAGTCAATGCGGTCTTAGCCTCTCTGGTGTCAACACTCTGTCTGATTTTGGATTTTTTTTTTTTTTTTTTCCAAAATCAGACTTGACACCAGAGAGGCTGAACACTGAGTCAATGCGGTCTTAGCCTCTCTGGTCTCAACACTCTCTCTGATTTTGGATTTTTTTTTTTTTTTTTCCCAAAATCAGACTTGACACCAGAGAGGCTGAATACCGCACTGAGTCAATGCGGTCTTAGCCTCTCTGGTGTCAACAGTCTCTCTGATTTTGGATTTTTTTTTTTTTTTTTCCAAAATCAGACTTGACACCAGAGAGGTTGAATACCGCACTGAGTCAATGCGGTCTTAGCCTCTCTGGTCTCAACACTCTCTCTGATTTTGGATTTTTTTTTTTTTTTTCCAAAATCAGACTTGACACCAGAGAGGCTGAATACCGCACTGAGTCAATGCGGTCTTAGCCTCTCTGGTGTCAACACTCTCTCTGATTTTGGATTTTTTTTTCTTTTTTTTCCCAAAATCAGACTTGACACCAGAGAGGTTGAATACCGCACTGAGTCAATGCGGTCTTAGCCTCTCTGGTCTCAACACTCTCTCTGATTTTGGATTTTTTTTTTTTTTTCCAAAATCAGACTTGACACCAGAGAGGCTGAATACCGCACTGAGTCAATGCGGTCTTAGCCTCTCTGGTGTCAACACTCTGTCTGATTTTGGATTTTTTTTTTTTTTTTTTTCCAAAATCAGACTTGACACCAGAGAGGCTGAACACTGAGTCAATGCGGTCTTAGCCTCTCTGGTCTCAACACTCTGTCTGATTTTGGATTTTTTTTTTTTTTTTCCAAAATCAGACTTGACACCAGAGAGGCTGAATACCGCACTGAGTCAATGCGGTCTTAGCCTCTCTGGTCTCAACACTCTGTCTGATTTTGGATTTTTTTTTTTTTTTTTCCAAAATCAGACTTGACACCAGAGAGGCTGAATACCGCACTGAGTCAATGCGGTCTTAGCCTCTCTGGTGTCAACACTCTGTCTGATTTTGGATTTTTTTTTTTTTTTTACCAAAATCAGACTTGACACCAGAGAGGCTGAACACTGAGTCAATGCGGTCTTAGCCTCTCTGGTCTCAACACTCTGTCTGATTTTGGATTTTTTTTTTTTTTCCCAAAATCAGACTTGACACCAGAGAGGTTGAATACCGCACTGAGTCAATGCGGTCTTAGCCTCTCTGGTCTCAACACTCTCTCTGATTTTGGATTTTTTTTTTTTTTTTTCCCAAAATCAGACTTGACACCAGAGAGGCTGAATACCGCACTGAGTCAATGCGGTCTTAGCCTCTCTGGTGTCAACACTCTCTCTGATTTTGGATTTTTTTTTTTTTTTTTTCCAAAATCAGACTTGACACCAGAGAGGTTGAATACCGCACTGAGTCAATGCGGTCTTAGCCTCTCTGGTCTCAACACTCTCTCTGATTTTGGATTTTTTTTATTTTTTTCCAAAATCAGACTTGACACCAGAGAGGCTGAATACCGCACTGAGTCAATGCGGTCTTAGCCTCTCTGGTGTCAACACTCTGTCTGATTTTTGATTTTTTTTTTTTTTTTCTAAAATCAGACTTGACACCAGAGAGGCTGAATACCGCACTGAGTCAATGCGGTCTTAGCCTCTCTGGTGTCAACACTCTGTCTGATTTTGGATTTTTTTTTTTTTTCCAAAATCAGACTTGACACCAGAGAGGCTGAATACCGCACTGAGTCAATGCGGTCTTAGCCTCTCTGGTGTCAACACTCTGTCTGATTTTGGATTTTTTTTTTTTTTTTTCCCAAAATCAGACTTGACACCAGAGAGGCTGAATACCGCACTGAGTCAATGCGGTCTTAGCCTCTCTGGTCTCAACACTCTGTCTGATTTTGGATTTTTTTTTTTTTTTTCCAAAATCAGACTTGACACCAGAGAGGCTGAATACTGCACTGAGTCAATGCGGTCTTAGCCTCTCTGGTGTCAACACTCTCTCTGATTTTGGATTTTTTTTTTTTTTTTCCAAAATCAGACTTGACACCAGAGAGGTTGAATACCGCACTGAGTCAATGCGGTCTTAGCCTCTCTGGTCTCAACACTCTCTCTGATTTTGGATTTTTTTTTTTTTTTTTCCAAAATCAGACTTGACACCAGAGAGGCTGAATACCGCACTGAGTCAATGCGGTCTTAGCCTCTCTGGTGTCAACACTCTGTCTGATTTTGGATTTTTTTTTTTTTTTTTTTCCAAAATCAGACTTGACACCAGAGAGGCTGAACACTGAGTCAATGCGGTCTTAGCCTCTCTGGTCTCAACACTCTGTCTGATTTTGGATTTTTTTTTTTTTTTTCCAAAATCAGACTTGACACCAGAGAGGCTGAATACCGCACTGAGTCAATGCGGTCTTAGCCTCTCTGGTCTCAACACTCTGTCTGATTTTGGATTTTTTTTTTTTTTTTCCAAAATCAGACTTGACACCAGAGAGGCTGAATACCGCACTGAGTCAATGCGGTCTTAGCCTCTCTGGTGTCAACACTCTGTCTGATTTTGGATTTTTTTTTTTTTTTTTTCCAAAATCAGACTTGACACCAGAGAGGCTGAACACTGAGTCAATGCGGTCTTAGCCTCTCTGGTCTCAACACTCTGTCTGATTTTGGATTTTTTTTTTTTTTCCAAAATCAGACTTGACACCAGAGAGGCTGAATACCGCACTGAGTCAATGCGGTCTTAGCCTCTCTGGTGTCAACACTCTGTCTGATTTTGGATTTTTTTTTTTTTTTTTCCCAAAATCAGACTTGACACCAGAGAGGCTGAATACCGCACTGAGTCAATGCGGTCTTAGCCTCTCTGGTCTCAACACTCTCTCTGATTTTGGATTTTTTTTTTTTTTTTTCCCAAAATCAGACTTGACACCAGAGAGGCTGAATACCGCACTGAGTCAATGCGGTCTTAGCCTCTCTGGTGTCAACAGTCTCTCTGATTTTGGATTTTTTTTTTTTTTTTTTCCAAAATCAGACTTGACACCAGAGAGGCTGAATACCGCACTGAGTCAATGCGGTCTTAGCCTCTCTGGTGTCAACAGTCTCTCTGATTTTGGATTTTTTTTTTTTTTTTTTCCAAAATCAGACTTGACACCAGAGAGGTTGAATACCGCACTGAGTCAATGCGGTCTTAGCCTCTCTGGTCTCAACACTCTCTCTGATTTTGGATTTTTTTTTTTTTTTTTCCAAAATCAGACTTGACACCAGAGAGGCTGAATACCGCACTGAGTCAATGCGGTCTTAGCCTCTCTGGTGTCAACACTCTCTCTGATTTTGGATTTTTTTTTTTTTTTTTCCAAAATCAGACTTGACACCAGAGAGGTTGAATACCGCACTGAGTCAATGCGGTCTTAGCCTCTCTGGTGTCAACACTCTGTCTGATTTTGGATTATTTTCTTCCAAAATCAGACTTGACACCAGAGAGGCTGAATACCGCACTGAGTCAATGCGGTGTTAGCCTCTCTGGTCTCAACACTCTGTCTGATTTTGGATTTTTTTTTTTTTTCCAAAATCAGACTTGACACCAGAGAGGCTGAATACCGCACTGAGTCAATGCGGTCTTAGCCTCTCTGGTGTCAACACTCTGTCTGATTTTGGATTTTTTTTTTTTTTTTCCAAAATCAGACTTGACACCAGAGAGGCTGAACACTGAGTCAATGCGGTCTTAGCCTCTCTGGTCTCAACACTCTCTCTGATTTTGGATTTTTTTTTTTTTTTTCCAAAATCAGACTTGACACCAGAGAGGCTGAATACCGCACTGAGTCAATGCGGTCTTAGCCTCTCTGGTGTCAACAGTCTCTCTGATTTTGGATTTTTTTTTTTTTTTTTCCAAAATCAGACTTGACACCAGAGAGGTTGAATACCGCACTGAGTCAATGCGGTCTTAGCCTCTCTGGTCTCAACACTCTCTCTGATTTTGGATTTTTTTTTTTTTTTTCCAAAATCAGACTTGACACCAGAGAGGCTGAATACCGCACTGAGTCAATGCGGTCTTAGCCTCTCTGGTGTCAACACTCTCTCTGATTTTGGATTTTTTTTTTTTTTTTTCCCAAAATCAGACTTGACACCAGAGAGGTTGAATACCGCACTGAGTCAATGCGGTCTTAGCCTCTCTGGTCTCAACACTCTCTCTGATTTTGGATTTTTTTTTTTTTTTCCAAAATCAGACTTGACACCAGAGAGGCTGAATACCGCACTGAGTCAATGCGGTCTTAGCCTCTCTGGTGTCAACACTCTCTCTGATTTTGGATTTTTTTTTTTTTTTTTCCCAAAATCAGACTTGACACCAGAGAGGTTGAATACCGCACTGAGTCAATGCGGTCTTAGCCTCTCTGGTCTCAACACTCTCTCTGATTTTGGATTTTTTTTTTTTTTTCCAAAATCAGACTTGACACCAGAGAGGCTGAATACCGCACTGAGTCAATGCGGTCTTAGCCTCTCTGGTGTCAACACTCTGTCTGATTTTGGATTTTTTTTTTTTTTTTTTTCCAAAATCAGACTTGACACCAGAGAGGCTGAACACTGAGTCAATGCGGTCTTAGCCTCTCTGGTCTCAACAGTCTGTCTGATTTTGGATTTTTTTTTTTTTTTTCCAAAATCAGACTTGACACCAGAGAGGCTGAATACCGCACTGAGTCAATGCGGTCTTAGCCTCTCTGGTCTCAACACTCTGTCTGATTTTGGATTTTTTTTTTTTTTTTCCAAAATCAGACTTGACACCAGAGAGGCTGAATACCGCACTGAGTCAATGCGGTCTTAGCCTCTCTGGTGTCAACACTCTGTCTGATTTTGGATTTTTTTTTTTTTTTTACCAAAATCAGACTTGACACCAGAGAGGCTGAACACTGAGTCAATGCGGTCTTAGCCTCTCTGGTCTCAACACTCTGTCTGATTTTGGATTTTTTTTTTTTTCCCAAAATCAGACTTGACACCAGAGAGGTTGAATACCGCACTGAGTCAATGCGGTCTTAGCCTCTCTGGTCTCAACACTCTCTCTGATTTTGGATTTTTTTTTTTTTTTTTCCCAAAATCAGACTTGACACCAGAGAGGCTGAATACCGCACTGAGTCAATGCGGTCTTAGCCTCTCTGGTGTCAACACTCTCTCTGATTTTGGATTTTTTTTTTTTTTTTTCCAAAATCAGACTTGACACCAGAGAGGTTGAATACCGCACTGAGTCAATGCGGTCTTAGCCTCTCTGGTCTCAACACTCTCTCTGATTTTGGATTTTTTTTATTTTTTTCCAAAATCAGACTTGACACCAGAGAGGCTGAATACCGCACTGAGTCAATGCGGTCTTAGCCTCTCTGGTGTCAACACTCTGTCTGATTTTTGATTTTTTTTTTTTTTTTCTAAAATCAGACTTGACACCAGAGAGGCTGAATACCGCACTGAGTCAATGCGGTCTTAGCCTCTCTGGTGTCAACACTCTGTCTGATTTTGGATTTTTTTTTTTTTTCCAAAATCAGACTTGACACCAGAGAGGCTGAATACCGCACTGAGTCAATGCGGTCTTAGCCTCTCTGGTGTCAACACTCTGTCTGATTTTGGATTTTTTTTTTTTTTTTTTCCAAAATCAGACTTGACACCAGAGAGGCTGAATACCGCACTGAGTCAATGCGGTCTTAGCCTCTCTGGTCTCAACACTCTGTCTGATTTTGGATTTTTTTTTTTTTTTTTCCAAAATCAGACTTGACACCAGAGAGGCTGAATACTGCACTGAGTCAATGCGGTCTTAGCCTCTCTGGTGTCAACACTCTCTCTGATTTTGGATTTTTTTTTTTTTTTTCCAAAATCAGACTTGACACCAGAGAGGTTGAATACCGCACTGAGTCAATGCGGTCTTAGCCTCTCTGGTCTCAACACTCTCTCTGATTTTGGATTTTTTTTTTTTTTTTCCAAAATCAGACTTGACACCAGAGAGGCTGAATACCGCACTGAGTCAATGCGGTCTTAGCCTCTCTGGTGTCAACACTCTGTCTGATTTTGGATTTTTTTTTTTTTTTTTTTCCAAAATCAGACTTGACACCAGAGAGGCTGAACACTGAGTCAATGCGGTCTTAGCCTCTCTGGTCTCAACACTCTGTCTGATTTTGGATTTTTTTTTTTTTTTTCCAAAATCAGACTTGACACCAGAGAGGCTGAATACCGCACTGAGTCAATGCGGTCTTAGCCTCTCTGGTCTCAACACTGTGTCTGATTTTGGATTTTTTTTTTTTTTTTCCAAAATCAGACTTGACACCAGAGAGGCTGAATACCGCACTGAGTCAATGCGGTCTTAGCCTCTCTGGTGTCAACACTCTGTCTGATTTTGGATTTTTTTTTTTTTTTTTTCCAAAATCAGACTTGACACCAGAGAGGCTGAACACTGAGTCAATGCGGTCTTAGCCTCTCTGGTCTCAACACTCTGTCTGATTTTGGATTTTTTTTTTTTTTCCAAAATCAGACTTGACACCAGAGAGGCTGAATACCGCACTGAGTCAATGCGGTCTTAGCCTCTCTGGTGTCAACACTCTGTCTGATTTTGGATTTTTTTTTTTTTTTTTCCCAAAATCAGACTTGACACCAGAGAGGCTGAATACCGCACTGAGTCAATGCGGTCTTAGCCTCTCTGGTCTCAACACTCTCTCTGATTTTGGATTTTTTTTTTTTTTTTTCCCAAAATCAGACTTGACACCAGAGAGGCTGAATACCGCACTGAGTCAATGCGGTCTTAGCCTCTCTGGTGTCAACAGTCTCTCTGATTTTGGATTTTTTTTTTTTTTTTTTCCAAAATCAGACTTGACACCAGAGAGGTTGAATACCGCACTGAGTCAATGCGGTCTTAGCCTCTCTGGTCTCAACACTCTCTCTGATTTTGGATTTTTTTTTTTTTTTTTCAAAAATCAGACTTGACACCAGAGAGGCTGAATACCGCACTGAGTCAATGCGGTCTTAGCCTCTCTGGTGTCAACACTCTCTCTGATTTTGGATTTTTTTTTTTTTTTTTCCAAAATCAGACTTGACACCAGAGAGGTTGAATACCGCACTGAGTCAATGCGGTCTTAGCCTCTCTGGTGTCAACACTCTGTCTGATTTTGGATTCTTTTCTTCCAAAATCAGACTTGACACCAGAGAGGCTGAATACCGCACTGAGTCAATGCGGTGTTAGCCTCTCTGGTCTCAACACTCTGTCTGATTTTGGATTTTTTTTTTTTTTCCAAAATCAGACTTGACACCAGAGAGGCTGAATACCGCACTGAGTCAATGCGGTCTTAGCCTCTCTGGTGTCAACACTCTGTCTGATTTTGGATTTTTTTTTTTTTTTTCCAAAATCAGACTTGACACCAGAGAGGCTGAACACTGAGTCAATGCGGTCTTAGCCTCTCTGGTCTCAACACTCTCTCTGATTTTGGATTTTTTTTTTTTTTTTCCAAAATCAGACTTGACACCAGAGAGGCTGAATACCGCACTGAGTCAATGCGGTCTTAGCCTCTCTGGTGTCAACACTCTGTCTGATTTTGGATTTTTTTTTTTTTTTTTCCAGAATCAGACTTGACACCAGAGAGGCTGAATACCGCACTGAGTCAATGCGGTCTTAGCCTCTCTGGTGTCAACACTCTGTCTGATTTTGGATTTTTTTTTTTTTTTTTCCAAAATCAGACTTGACACCAGAGAGGCTGAATACCGCACTGAGTCAATGCGGTCTTAGCCTCTCTGGTGTCAACACTCTGTCTGATTTTGGATTTTTTTTTTTTTTTTCCAAAATCAGACTTGACACCAGAGAGGCTGAATACCGCACTGAGTCAATGCGGTCTTAACCTCTCTGGTCTCAACACTCTGTCTGATTTTGGATTTTTTTTTTTTTTTTTTCAAAAATCAGACTTGACACCAGAGAGGCTGAATACCGCACTGAGTCAATGCGGTCTTAGCCTCTCTGGTGTCAACACTCTGTCTGATTTTTAGTTTTTTTTTTTTTTTTTTTCCAAAATCAGACTTGACACCAGAGAGGCTGAATACCGCACTGAGTCAATGCGGTCTTAGCCTCTCTGGTGTCAACACTCTGTCTGATTTTGGATTTTTTTTTTTTTTTCCAAAATCAGACTTGACACCAGAGAGGCTGAATACCGCACTGAGTCAATGCGGTCTTAGCCTCTCTGGTGTCAACACTGTCTGATTTTGGATTTTTTTTTTTTTTTCCCAAAATCAGACTTGACACCAGAGAGGCTGAATACCGCACTGAGTCAATGCGGTCTTAGCCTCTCTGGTCTCAACACTCTGTCTGATTTTGGATTTTTTTTTTTTTATTCCAAAATCAGACTTGACACCAGAGAGGCTGAATACCGCACTGAGTCAATGCGGTCTTAGCCTCTCTGGTCTCAACACTCTGTCTGATTTTGGATTTTTTTTTTTTTTTTCCAAAATCAGACTTGACACCAGAGAGGCTGAATACCGCACTGAGTCAATGCGGTCTTAGCCTCTCTGGTGTCAACACTCTGTCTGATTTTGGATTTTTTTTTTTTTTTTTCCAAAATCAGACTTGACACCAGAGAGGCTGAACACTGAGTCAATGCGGTCTTAGCCTCTCTGGTCTCAACACTCTGTCTGATTTAGGATTTTTTTTTTTTTCCAAAATCAGACTTGACACCAGAGAGGCTGAATACCGCACTGAGTCAATGCAGTCTTAGCCTCTCTGGTGTCAACACTCTGTCTGATTTTGGATTTTTTTTTTTTTTCCCAAAATCAGACTTGACACCAGAGAGGCTGAATACCGCACTGAGTCAATGCGGTCTTAGCCTCTCTGTTCTCAACACTCTCTCTGATTTTGGATTTTTTTTTTTTTTTTTCCCAAAATCAGACTTGACACCAGAGAGGCTGAATACCGCACTGAGTCAATGCGGTCTTAGCCTCTCTGGTGTCAACAGTCTCTCTGATTTTGGATTTTTTTTTTTTTTCTTCCAAAATGAGACTTGACACCAGAGAGGTTGAATACCGCACTGAGTCAATGCGGTCTTAGCCTCTCTGGTCTCAACACTCTCTCTGATTTTGGATTTTTTTTTTTTTTTTCCAAAATCAGACTTGACACCAGAGAGGCTGAATACCGCACTGAGTCAATGTGGTCTCAGCCTCTCTGGTGTCAACACTCTCTCTGATTTTGGATTTTTTTTTTTTTTTTTTCAAAATCAGACTTGACACCAGAGAGGCTGAATACCGCACTGAGTCAATGCGGTCTTAGCCTCTCTGGTGTCAACACTCTGTCTGATTTTGGATTTTTTTTTTTTTTTTCCAAAATCAGACTTGACACCAGAGAGGCTGAACACTGAGTCAATGCGGTCTTAGCCTCTCTGGTCTCAACACTCTCTCTGATTTTGGATTTTTTTTTTTTTTTTCCAAAATCAGACTTGACACCAGAGAGGCTGAATACCGCACTGAGTCAATGCGGTCTTAGCCTCTCTGGTGTCAACACTCTGTCTGATTTTGGATTTTTTTTTTTTTTTTTCCAGAATCAGACTTGACACCAGAGAGGCTGAATACCGCACTGAGTCAATGCGGTCTTAGCCTCTCTGGTGTCAACACTCTGTCTGATTTTGGATTTTTTTTTTTTTTTTTCCAAAATCAGACTTGACACCAGAGAGGCTGAATACCGCACTGAGTCAATGCGGTCTTAGCCTCTCTGGTGTCAACACTCTGTCTGATTTTGGATTTTTTTTTTTTTTTTCCAAAATCAGACTTGACACCAGAGAGGCTGAATACCGCACTGAGTCAATGCGGTCTTAACCTCTCTGGTCTCAACACTCTGTCTGATTTTGGATTTTTTTTTTTTTTTTTTCAAAAATCAGACTTGACACCAGAGAGGCTGAATACCGCACTGAGTCAATGCGGTCTTAGCCTCTCTGGTGTCAACACTCTGTCTGATTTTTAGTTTTTTTTTTTTTTTTTTTCCAAAATCAGACTTGACACCAGAGAGGCTGAATACCGCACTGAGTCAATGCGGTCTTAGCCTCTCTGGTGTCAACACTCTGTCTGATTTTGGATTTTTTTTTTTTTTTCCAAAATCAGACTTGACACCAGAGAGGCTGAATACCGCACTGAGTCAATGCGGTCTTAGCCTCTCTGGTGTCAACACTGTCTGATTTTGGATTTTTTTTTTTTTTTCCCAAAATCAGACTTGACACCAGAGAGGCTGAATACCGCACTGAGTCAATGCGGTCTTAGCCTCTCTGGTCTCAACACTCTGTCTGATTTTGGATTTTTTTTTTTTTATTCCAAAATCAGACTTGACACCAGAGAGGCTGAATACCGCACTGAGTCAATGCGGTCTTAGCCTCTCTGGTCTCAACACTCTGTCTGATTTTGGATTTTTTTTTTTTTTTTTCCAAAATCAGACTTGACACCAGAGAGGCTGAATACCGCACTGAGTCAATGCGGTCTTAGCCTCTCTGGTGTCAACACTCTGTCTGATTTTGGATTTTTTTTTTTTTTTTTCCAAAATCAGACTTGACACCAGAGAGGCTGAACACTGAGTCAATGCGGTCTTAGCCTCTCTGGTCTCAACACTCTGTCTGATTTAGGATTTTTTTTTTTTCCAAAATCAGACTTTACACCAGAGAGGCTGAATACCGCACTGAGTCAATGCAGTCTTAGCCTCTCTGGTGTCAACACTCTGTCTGATTTTGGATTTTTTTTTTTTTTCCCAAAATCAGACTTGACACCAGAGAGGCTGAATACCGCACTGAGTCAATGCGGTCTTAGCCTCTCTGTTCTCAACACTCTCTCTGATTTTGGATTTTTTTTTTTTTTTTTCCCAAAATCAGACTTGACACCAGAGAGGCTGAATACCGCACTGAGTCAATGCGGTCTTAGCCTCTCTGGTGTCAACAGTCTCTCTGATTTTGGATTTTTTTTTTTTTTCTTCCAAAATGAGACTTGACACCAGAGAGGTTGAATACCGCACTGAGTCAATGCGGTCTTAGCCTCTCTGGTCTCAACACTCTCTCTGATTTTGGATTTTTTTTTTTTTTTTCCAAAATCAGACTTGACACCAGAGAGGCTGAATACCGCACTGAGTCAATGTGGTCTCAGCCTCTCTGGTGTCAACACTCTCTCTGATTTTGGATTTTTTTTTTTTTTTTTTCAAAATCAGACTTGACACCAGAGAGGCTGAATACCGCACTGAGTCAATGCGGTCTTAGCCTCTCTGGTGTCAACACTCTGTCTGATTTTGGATTTTTTTTTTTTTTTTTTTCCAAAATCAGACTTGACACCAGAGAGGCTGAACACTGAGTCAATGCGGTCTTAGCCTCTCTGGTCTCAACACTCTGTCTGATTTTGGATTTTTTTTTTTTTTTTTTCCAAAATCAGACTTGACACCAGAGAGGCTGAATACCGCACTGAGTCAATGCGGTCTTAGCCTCTCTGGTCTCAACACTCTGTCTGATTTTGGATTTTTTTTTTTTTTTTCCAAAATCAGACTTGACACCAGAGAGGCTGAATACCGCACTGAGTCAATGCGGTCTTAGCCTCTCTGGTGTCAACACTCTGTCTGATTTTGGATTTTTCTTTTTTTTTTTCCAAAATCAGACTTGACACCAGAGAGGCTGAACACTGAGTCAATGCGGTCTTAGCCTCTCTGGTCTCAACACTCTCTCTGATTTTGGATTTTTTTTTTTTTCCCAAAATCAGACTTGACACCAGAGAGGTTGAATACCGCACTGAGTCAATGCGGTCTTAGCCTCTCTGGTCTCAACACTCTCTCTGATTTTGGATTTTTTTTTTTTTTTTTCAAAAATCAGACTTGACACCAGAGAGGCTGAATACCGCACTGAGTCAATGCGGTCTTAGCCTCTCTGGTGTCAACACTCTGTCTGATTTTGGATTTTTTTTTTTTTTCCAAAATCAGACTTGACACCAGAGAGGCTGAATACCGCACTGAGTCAATGCGGTCTTAGCCTCTCTGGTGTCAACACTGTCTGATTTTGGATTTTTTTTTTTTTTTTCCCAAAATCAGACTTGACACCAGAGAGGCTGAATACCGCACTGAGTCAATGCGGTCTTAGCCTCTCTGGTCTCAACACTCTGTCTGATTTTGGATTTTTTTTTTTTTTTTTCCAAAATCAGACTTGACACCAGAGAGGCTGAATACCGCACTGAGTCAATGCGGTCTTAGCCTCTCTGGTCTCAACACTCTGTCTGATTTTGGATTTTTTTTTTTTTTTTTCCAAAATCAGACTTGACACCAGAGAGGCTGAATACCGCACTGAGTCAATGCGGTCTTAGCCTCTCTGGTGTCAACACTCTGTCTGATTTTGGATTTTTTTTTTTTTTTTTTCCAAAATCAGACTTGACACCAGAGAGGCTGAACACTGAGTCAATGCGGTCTTAGCCTCTCTGGTCTCAACACTCTGTCTGATTTTGGATTTTTTTTTTTTTTCCAAAATCAGACTTGACACCAGAGAGGCTGAATACCGCACTGAGTCAATGCGGTCTTAGCCTCTCTGGTGTCAACACTCTGTCTGATTTTTTTTTTTTTTTTTTTTTTCCCAAAATCAGACTTGACACCAGAGAGGCTGAATACCGCACTGAGTCAATGCGGTCTTAGCCTCTCTGGTCTCAACACTCTCTCTGATTTTGGATTTTTTTTTTTTTTTCCCCCAAAATCAGACTTGACACCAGAGAGGCTGAATACCGCACTGAGTCAATGCGGTCTTAGCCTCTCTGGTGTCAACAGTCTCTCTGATTTTGGATTTTTTTTTTTTTTTTTCCAAAATGAGACTTGACACCAGAGAGGTTGAATACCGCACTGAGTCAATGCGGTCTTAGCCTCTCTGGTGTCAACACTCTCTCTGATTTTGGATTTTTTTTTTTTTTTTTCCAAAATCAGACTTGACACCAGAGAGGTTGAATACCGCACTGAGTCAATGCGGTCTTAGCCTCTCTGGTCTCAACACTCTCTCTGATTTTGGATTTTTTTTATTTTTTTCCAAAATCAGACTTGACACCAGAGAGGCTGAATACCGCACTGAGTCAATGCGGTCTTAGCCTCTCTGGTGTCAACACTCTGTCTGATTTTTGATTTTTTTTTTTTTTTTCCAAAATCAGACTTGACACCAGAGAGGCTGAATACCGCACTGAGTCAATGCGGTCTTAGCCTCTCTGGTGTCAACACTCTGTCTGATTTTGGATTTTTTTTTTTTTCCAAAATCAGACTTGACACCAGAGAGGCTGAATACCGCACTGAGTCAATGCGGTCTTAGCCTCTCTGGTGTCAACACTCTGTCTGATTTTGGATTTTTTTTTTTTTTTTTTCAAAAATCAGACTTGACACCAGAGAGGCTGAATACCGCACTGAGTCAATGCGGTCTTAGCCTCTCTGGTCTCAACACTCTGTCTGATTTTGGATTTTTTTTTTTTTTTTCCAAAATCAGACTTGACACCAGAGAGGCTGAATACCGCACTGAGTCAATGTGGTCTTAGCCTCTCTGGTGTCAACACTCTCTCTGATTTTGGATTTTTTTTTTTTTTTTTCCAAAATCAGACTTGACACCAGAGACGTTGAATACCGCACTGAGTCAATGCGGTCTTAGCCTCTCTGGTCTCAACACTCTCTCTGATTTTGGATTTTTTTTTTTTTTTTCCAAAATCAGACTTGACACCAGAGAGGCTGAATACCGCACTGAGTCAATGCGGTCTTAGCCTCTCTGGTGTCAACACTCTGTCTGATTTTGGATTTTTTTTTTTTTTTTTTTCCAAAATCAGACTTGACACCAGAGAGGCTGAACACTGAGTCAATGCGGTCTTAGCCTCTCTGGTCTCAACACTCTGTCTGATTTTGGATTTTTTTTTTTTTTTTCCAAAATCAGACTTGACACCAGAGAGGCTGAATACCGCACTGAGTCAATGCGGTCTTAGCCTCTCTGGTCTCAACACTCTGTCTGATTTTGGATTTTTTTTTTTTTTTTTCTAAAATCAGACTTGACACCAGAGAGGCTGAATACCGCACTGAGTCAATGCGGTCTTAGCCTCTCTGGTGTCAACACTCTGTCTGATTTTGGATTTTTTTTTTTTTTTTTTTTCCAAAATCAGACTTGACACCAGAGAGGCTGAACACTGAGTCAATGCGGTCTTAGCCTCTCTGGTCTCAACACTCTGTCTGATTTTGGATTTTTTTTTTTTTTCCAAAATCAGACTTGACACCAGAGAGGCTGAATACCGCACTGAGTCAATGCGGTCTTAGCCTCTCTGGTGTCAACACTCTGTCTGATTTTGGATTTTTTTTTTTTTTTTCCCAAAATCAGACTTGACACCAGAGAGGCTGAATACCGCACTGAGTCAATGCGGTCTTAGCCTCTCTGGTCTCAACACTCTCTCTGATTTTGGATTTTTTTTTTTTTTTTTCCCAAAATCAGACTTGACACCAGAGAGGCTGAATACCGCACTGAGTCAATGCGGTCTTAGCCTCTCTGGTGTCAACAGTCTCTCTGATTTTGGATTTTTTTTTTTTTTTTTCCAAAATCAGACTTGACACCAGAGAGGTTGAATACCGCACTGAGTCAATGCGGTCTTAGCCTCTCTGGTCTCAACACTCTCTCTGATTTTGGATTTTTTTTTTTTTTTTCAAAAATCAGACTTGACACCAGAGAGGCTGAATACCGCACTGAGTCAATGCGGTCTTAGCCTCTCTGGTGTCAACACTCTCTCTGATTTTGGATTTTTTTTTTTTTTTTTCCAAAATCAGACTTGACACCAGAGAGGCTGAATACCGCACTGAGTCAATGCGGTGTTAGCGTCTCTGGTCTCAACACTCTGTCTGATTTTGGATTTTTTTTTTTTTTCCAAAATCAGACTTGACACCAGAGAGGCTGAATACCGCACTGAGTCAATGCGGTCTTAGCCTCTCTGGTGTCAACACTCTGTCTGATTTTGGATTATTATTTTTTTTTTTCCAAAATCAGACTTGACACCAGAGAGGCTGAACACTGAGTCAATGCGGTCTTAGCCTCTCTGGTCTCAACACTCTCTCTGATTTTGGATTTTTTTTTTTTTTTTCCAAAATCAGACTTGACACCAGAGAGGCTGAATACCGCACTGAGTCAATGCGGTCTTAGCCTCTCTGGTGTCAACACTCTGTCTGATTTTGGATTTTTTTTTTTTTTTTTCCAAAATCAGACTTGACACCAGAGAGGCTGAATACCGCACTGAGTCAATGCGGTCTTAGCCTCTCTGGTGTCAACACTCTGTCTGATTTTGGATTTTTTTTTTTTTTTTCCAAAATCAGACTTGACACCAGAGAGGCTGAATACCGCACTGAGTCAATGCGGTCTTAACCTCTCTGGTCTCAACACTCTGTCTGATTTTGGATTTTTTTTTTTTTTTTTTCAAAAATCAGACTTGACACCAGAGAGGCTGAATACCGCACTGAGTCAATGCGGTCTTAGCCTCTCTGGTGTCAACACTCTGTCTGATTTTGGATTTTTTTTTTATTTTTTTTCCAAAATCAGACTTGACACCAGAGAGGCTGAATACCGCACTGAGTCAATGCGGTCTTAGCCTCTCTGGTGTCAACACTCTGTCTGATTTTGGATTTTTTTTTTTTTTTCCAAAATCAGACTTGACACCAGAGAGGCTGAATACCGCACTGAGTCAATGCGGTCTTAGCCTCTCTGGTGTCAACACTGTCTGATTTTGGATTTTTTTTTTTTTTTCCCAAAATCAGACTTGACACCAGAGAGGCTGAATACCGCACTGAGTCAATGCGGTCTTAGCCTCTCTGGTCTCAACACTCTGTCTGATTTTGGATTTTTTTTTTTTTTTTTTCCAAAATCAGACTTGACACCAGAGAGGCTGAATACCGCACTGAGTCAATGCGGTCTTAGCCTCTCTGGTCTCAACACTCTGTCTGATTTTGGATTTTTTTTTTTTTTTTCCAAAATCAGACTTGACACCAGAGAGGCTGAATACCGCACTGAGTCAATGCGGTCTTAGCCTCTCTGGTGTCAACACTCTGTCTGATTTTGGATTTTTTTTTTTTTTTTTCCAAAATCAGACTTGACACCAGAGAGGCTGAACACTGAGTCAATGCGGTCTTAGCCTCTCTGGTCTCAACACTCTGTCTGATTTTGGATTTTTTTTTTTTTCCAAAATCAGACTTGACACCAGAGAGGCTGAATACCGCACTGAGTCAATGCGGTCTTAGCCTCTCTGGTGTCAACACTCTGTCTGATTTTGGATTTTTTTTTTTTTTTCCCAAAATCAGACTTGACACCAGAGAGGCTGAATACCGCACTGAGTCAATGCGGTCTTAGCCTCTCTGTTCTCAACACTCTCTCTGATTTTGGATTTTTTTTTTTTTTTTTCCCAAAATCAGACTTGACACCAGAGAGGCTGAATACCGCACTGAGTCAATGCGGTCTTAGCCTCTCTGGTGTCAACAGTCTCTCTGATTTTGGATTTTTTTTTTTTTTTTCCAAAATGAGACTTGACACCAGAGAGGTTGAATACCGCACTGAGTCAATGCGGTCTTAGCCTCTCTGGTCTCAACACTCTCTCTGATTTTGGATTTTTTTTTTTTTTTCCAAAATCAGACTTGACACCAGAGAGGCTGAATACCGCACTGAGTCAATGCGGTCTCAGCCTCTCTGGTGTCAACACTCTCTCTGATTTTGGATTTTGGATTTTTTTTTTCCAAAATCAGACTTGACACCAGAGAGGCTGAATACCGCACTGAGTCAATGCGGTCTTAGCCTCTCTGGTGTCAACACTCTGTCTGATTTTGGATTTTTTTTTTTTTTTTTTTTCCAAAATCAGACTTGACACCAGAGAGGCTGAACACTGAGTCAATGCGGTCTTAGCCTCTCTGGTCTCAACACTCTGTCTGATTTTGGATTTTTTTTTTTTTTTTTTCCAAAATCAGACTTGACACCAGAGAGGCTGAATACCGCACTGAGTCAATGCGGTCTTAGCCTCTCTGGTCTCAACACTCTGTCTGATTTTGGATTTTTTTTTTTTTTTTCCAAAATCAGACTTGACACCAGAGAGGCTGAATACCGCACTGAGTCAATGCGGTCTTAGCCTCTCTGGTGTCAACACTCTGTCTGATTTTGGATTTTTCTTTTTTTTTTTTCCAAAATCAGACTTGACACCAGAGAGGCTGAACACTGAGTCAATGCGGTCTTAGCCTCTCTGGTCTCAACACTCTCTCTGATTTTGGATTTTTTTTTTTTTTTTTCAAAAATCAGACTTGACACCAGAGAGGCTGAATACCGCACTGAGTCAATGCGGTCTTAGCCTCTCTGGTGTCAACACTCTGTCTGATTTTGGATTTTTTTTTTTTTTTCCAAAATCAGACTTGACACCAGAGAGGCTGAATACTGCACTGAGTCAATGCGGTCTTAGCCTCTCTGGTGTCAACACTGTCTGATTTTGGATTTTTTTTTTTTTTTTCCCAAAATCAGACTTGACACCAGAGAGGCTGAATACCGCACTGAGTCAATGCGGTCTTAGGCTCTCTGGTCTCAACACTCTGTCTGATTTTGGATTTTTTTTTTTTTTTTTCCAAAATCAGACTTGACACCAGAGAGGCTGAATACCGCACTGAGTCAATGCGGTCTTAGCCTCTCTGGTCTCAACACTCTGTCTGATTTTGGATTTTTTTTTTTTTTTTCCAAAATCAGACTTGACACCAGAGAGGCTGAATACCGCACTGAGTCAATGCGGTCTTAGCCTCTCTGGTGTCAACACTCTGTCTGATTTTGGATTTTTTTTTTTTTTTTTTCCAAAATCAGACTTGACACCAGAGAGGCTGAACACTGAGTCAATGGAGGAACAGTTTCTTCCCGCAGGCCACGAGACTCCTTAACATACACAAATAGTGTAGTAGTCGTACCGTACCGTACTGCAGCTGCTACCATTATGTATGCCTAATGTTTAATTGTATGTCTAACAAGGTACATGCTATTTGCACCTGTATGTCAATTACGTCGAATTTAAAATGTCTGAACACGTCTAACGTATGCACAATGCCTAATGTTTAATTGTATGTTTAATAAGGTACATGCTACTTGCACTGTAATGTATGTCAAATACGTCGAATTAAAATGTCCGAACACGTCTAACGTATGCACATGACGTGCACCTATGTGCAATGAATATGCCACTGACTTGTCTTATCGCTATTCTGCCGCATTGCCTATTGCTGCTTAGTATTGCTTATTGATGCCTATTTCTTATTGCCTATTGCTCATTGCTTGTTGCCTATTTGTACTATGTCGTAAACGGAGTCCACAGCACAAGAATTTCACACGTGATACTTGTACCATGGAGTGACAATAAAAATCTTGAATCTTGAATCTTGAATCTTGAATCTTGAATGCGGTCTTAGCCTCTCTGGTCTCAACACTCTGTCTGATTTTGGATTTTTTTTTTTTTTCCAAAATCAGACTTGACACCAGAGAGGCTGAATACCGCACTGAGTCAATGCGGTCTTAGCCTCTCTGGTGTCAACACTCTGTCTGATTTTGGATTTTTTTTTTTTTTCCCAAAATCAGACTTGACACCAGAGAGGCTGAATACCGCACTGAGTCAATGCGGTCTTAGCCTCTCTGGTCTCAACACTCTCTCTGATTTTGGATTTTTTTTTTTTTTTTTCCCAAAATCAGACTTGACACCAGAGAGGCTGAATACCGCACTGAGTCAATGCGGTCTTAGCCTCTCTGGTGTCAACAGTCTCTCTGATTTTGGATTTTTTTTTTTTTTTTTCCAAAATGAGACTTGACACCAGAGAGGTTGAATACCGCACTGAGTCAATGCGGTCTTAGCCTCTCTGGTGTCAACACTCTCTCTGATTTTGGATTTTTTTTTTTTTTTTTCCAAAATCAGACTTGACACCAGAGAGGTTGAATACCGCACTGAGTCAATGCGGTCTTAGCCTCTCTGGTCTCAACACTCTCTCTGATTTTTGATTTTTTTTATTTTTTTCCAAAATCAGACTTGACACCAGAGAGGCTGAATACCGCACTGAGTCAATGCGGTCTTAGCCTCTCTGGTGTCAACACTCTGTCTGATTTTTGATTTTTTTTTTTTTTTTCCAAAATCAGACTTGACACCAGAGAGGCTGAATACCGCACTGAGTCAATGCGGTCTTAGCCTCTCTGGTGTCAACACTCTGTCTGATTTTGGATTTTTTTTTTTTTCCAAAATCAGACTTGACACCAGAGAGGCTGAATACCGCACTGAGTCAATGCGGTCTTAGCCTCTCTGGTGTCAACACTCTGTCTGATTTTGGATTTTTTTTTTTTTTTTTTCAAAAATCAGACTTGACACCAGAGAGGCTGAATACCGCACTGAGTCAATGCGGTCTTAGCCTCTCTGGTCTCAACACTCTCTCTGATTTTGGATTTTTTTTTTTTTTTTCCAAAATCAGACTTGACACCAGAGAGGCTGAATACCGCACTGAGTCAATGCGGTCTTAGCCTCTCTGGTGTCAACACTCTGTCTGATTTTGGATTTTTTTTTTTTTTTTTTTCCAAAATCAGACTTGACACCAGAGAGGCTGAACACTGAGTCAATGCGGTCTTAGCCTCTCTGGTCTCAACACTCTGTCTGATTTTGGATTTTTTTTTTTTTTTTCCAAAATCAGACTTGACACCAGAGAGGCTGAATACCGCACTGAGTCAATGCGGTCTTAGCCTCTCTGGTCTCAACACTCTGTCTGATTTTGGATTTTTTTTTTTTTTTTTCTAAAATCAGACTTGACACCAGAGAGGCTGAATACCGCACTGAGTCAATGCGGTCTTAGCCTCTCTGGTGTCAACACTCTGTCTGATTTTGGATTTTTTTTTTTTTTTTTTTTCCAAAATCAGACTTGACACCAGAGAGGCTGAACACTGAGTCAATGCGGTCTTAGCCTCTCTGGTCTCAACACTCTGTCTGATTTTGGATTTTTTTTTTTTTTCCAAAATCAGACTTGACACCAGAGAGGCTGAATACCGCACTGAGTCAATGCGGTCTTAGCCTCTCTGGTGTCAACACTCTGTCTGATTTTGGATTTTTTTTTTTTTTTTCCCAAAATCAGACTTGACACCAGAGAGGCTGAATACCGCACTGAGTCAATGCGGTCTTAGCCTCTCTGGTCTCAACACTCTCTCTGATTTTGGATTTTTTTTTTTTTTTTTCCCAAAATCAGACTTGACACCAGAGAGGCTGAATACCGCACTGAGTCAATGCGGTCTTAGCCTCTCTGGTGTCAACAGTCTCTCTGATTTTGGATTTTTTTTTTTTTTTTTTCCAAAATCAGACTTGACACCAGAGAGGTTGAATACCGCACTGAGTCAATGCGGTCTTAGCCTCTCTGGTCTCAACACTCTCTCTGATTTTGGATTTTTTTTTTTTTTTTCCAAAATCAGACTTGACACCAGAGAGGCTGAATACCGCACTGAGTCAATGCGGTCTTAGCCTCTCTGGTGTCAACACTCTCTCTGATTTTGGATTTTTTTTTTTTTTTTTCCAAAATCAGACTTGACACCAGAGAGGTTGAATACCGCACTGAGTCAATGCGGTCTTAGCCTCTCTGGTGTCAACACTCTCTCTGATTTTGGATTTTTTTTTTTTTTTTTCCAAAATCAGACTTGACACCAGAGAGGTTGAATACCGCACTGAGTCAATGCGGTCTTAGCCTCTCTGGTGTCAACACTCTGTCTGATTTTGGATTTTTTTTTTTTTTTTTTTCCAAAATCAGACTTGACACCAGAGAGGCTGAACACTGAGTCAATGCGGTCTTAGCCTCTCTGGTCTCAACACTCTGTCTGATTTTGGATTTTTTTTTTTTTTTTCCAAAATCAGACTTGACACCAGAGAGGCTGAATACCGCACTGAGTCAATGCGGTCTTAGCCTCTCTGGTCTCAACACTCTGTCTGATTTTGGATTTTTTTTTTTTTTTTCCAAAATCAGACTTGACACCAGAGAGGCTGAATACCGCACTGAGTCAATGCGGTCTTAGCCTCTCTGGTGTCAACACTCTGTCTGATTTTGGATTTTTTTTTTTTTTTCCCAAAATCAGACTTGACACCAGAGAGGCTGAATACCGCACTGAGTCAATGCGGTCTTAGCCTCTCTGGTCTCAACACTCTCTCTGATTTTGGATTTTTTTTTTTTTTTTTTCCCAAAATCAGACTTGACACCAGAGAGGCTGAATACCGCACTGAGTCAATGCGGTCTTAGCCTCTCTGGTGTCAACAGTCTCTCTGATTTTGGATTTTTTTTTTTTTTTTTTCCAAAATCAGACTTGACACCAGAGAGGTTGAATACCGCACTGAGTCAATGCGGTCTTAGCCTCTCTGGTCTCAACACTCTCTCTGATTTTGGATTTTTTTTTTTTTTTTCCAAAATCACACTTGACACCAGAGAGGCTGAATACCGCACTGAGTCAATGCGGTCTTAGCCTCTCTGGTGTCAACACTCTGTCTGATTTTGGATTTTTTTTTTTTTTTTTTTCCAAAATCAGACTTGACACCAGAGAGGCTGAACACTGAGTCAATGCGGTCTTAGCCTCTCTGGTCTCAACACTGTCTGATTTTGGATTTTTTTTTTTTTTTTCCAAAATCAGACTTGACACCAGAGAGGCTGAATACCGCACTGAGTCAATGCGGTCTTAGCCTCTCTGGTCTCAACACTCTGTCTGATTTTGGATTTTTTTTTTTTTTTTTCCAAAATCAGACTTGACACCAGAGAGGCTGAATACCGCACTGAGTCAATGCGGTCTTAGCCTCTCTGGTGTCAACACTCTGTCTGATTTTGGATTTTTTTTTTTTTTTTTCTAAAATCAGACTTGACACCAGAGAGGCTGAACACTGAGTCAATGCGGTCTTAGCCTCTCTGGTCTCAACACTCCGTCTGATTTTGGATTTTTTTTTTTTTCCAAAATCAGACTTGACACCAGAGAGGCTGAATACCGCACTGAGTCAATGCGGTCTTAGCCTCTCTGGTGTCAACACTCTGTCTGATTTTGGATTTTTTTTTTTTTTTCCCCAAAATCAGACTTGACACCAGAGAGGCTGAATACCGCACTGAGTCAATGCGGTCTTAGCCTCTCTGGTCTCAACACTCTCTCTGATTTTGGATTTTTTTTTTTTTTTTCCCAAAATCAGACTTGACACCAGAGAGGCTGAATACCGCACTGAGTCAATGCGGTCTTAGCCTCTCTGGTGTCAACACTCTCTCTGATTTTGGATTTTTTTTTTTTTTTTTCCAAAATCAGACTTGACACCAGAGAGGTTGAATACCGCACTGAGTCAATGCGGTCTTAGCCTCTCTGGTCTCAACACTCTCTCTGATTTTGGATTTTTTTTATTTTTTTCCAAAATCAGACTTGACACCAGAGAGGCTGAATACCGCACTGAGTCAATGCGGTCTTAGCCTCTCTGGTGTCAACACTCTGTCTGATTTTTGATTTTTTTTTTTTTTCCAAAATCAGACTTGACACCAGAGAGGCTGAATACCGCACTGAGACAATGCGGTCTTAGCCTCTCGGGTGTCAACACTCTGTCTGATTTTGGATTTTTTTTTTTTTTCCAAAATCAGACTTGACACCAGAGAGGCTGAATACCGCACTGAGTCAATGCGGTCTTAGCCTCTCTGGTGTCAACACTCTGTCTGATTTTGGATTTTTTTTTTTTTTTTTTCCAAAATCAGACTTGACACCAGAGAGGCTGAACACTGAGTCAATGCGGTCTTAGCCTCTCTGGTCTCAACACTCTCTCTGATTTTGGATTTTTTTTTTTTTTTCCCCAAAATCAGACTTGACAACAGAGAGGCTGAATACCGCACTGAGTCAATGCGGTCTTAGCCTCTCTGGTGTCAACACTCTGTCTGATTTTGGATTTTTTTTTTTTTTTTTTCCAAAATCAGACTTGACACCAGAGAGGCTGAATACCGCACTGAGTCAATGCGGTCTTAGCCTCTCTGGTCTCAACACTCTGTCTGATTTTGGATTTTTTTCTTTTTTTTTTGCCAAAATCAGACTTGACACCAGAGAGGCTGAATACCGCACTGAGTCAATGCGGTGTTAGCCTCTCTGGTCTCAACACTCTGTCTGATTTTGGATTTTTTTTTTTTTTCCAAAATCAGACTTGACACCAGAGAGGCTGAATACCGCACTGAGTCAATGCGGTCTTAGCCTCTCTGGTGTCAACACTCTGTCTGATTTTGGATTATTATTTTTTTTTTTCCAAAATCAGACCTGACACCAGAGAGGCTGAACACTGAGTCAATGCGGTCTTAGCCTCTCTGGTCTCAACACTCTCTCTGATTTTGGATTTTTTTTTTTTTTTTCCAAAATCAGACTTGACACCAGAGAGGCTGAATACCGCACTGAGTCAATGCGGTCTTAGCCTCTCTGGTGTCAACACTCTGTCTGATTTTGGATTTTTTTTTTTTTTTTTCCAAAATCAGACTTGACACCAGAGAGGCTGAATACCGCACTGAGTCAATGCGGTCTTAGCCTCTCTGGTGTCAACACTCTGTCTGATTTTGGATTTTTTTTTTTTTTTTTCCAAAATCAGACTTGACACCAGAGAGGCTGAATACCGCACTGAGTCAATGCGGTCTTAGCCTCTCTGGTGTCAACACTCTGTCTGATTTTGGATTTTTTTTTTTTTTTTCCAAAATCAGACTTGACACCAGAGAGGCTGAATACCGCACTGAGTCAATGCGGTCTTAGCCTCTCTGGTCTCAACACTCTGTCTGATTTTGGATTTTTTTTTTTTTTTTTCCAAAATCAGACTTGACACCAGAGAGGCTGAATACCGCACTGAGTCAATGCGGTCTTAGCCTCTCTGGTCTCAACACTCTCTCTGATTTTGGATTTTTTTTTTTTTTTTCCCAAAATCAGACTTGACACCAGAGAGGCTGAATACCGCACTGAGTCAATGCGGTCTTAGCCTCCCTGGTGTCAACACTCTCTCTGATTTTGGATTTTTTTTTTTTTTTTTCCAAAATCAGACTTGACACCAGAGAGGTTGAATACCGCACTGAGTCAATGCGGTCTTAGCCTCTCTGGTCTCAACACTCTCTCTGATTTTGGATTTTTTTTATTTTTTTCCAAAATCAGACTTGACACCAGAGAGGCTGAATACCGCACTGAGTCAATGCGGTCTTAGCCTCTCTGGTGTCAACACTCTGTCTGATTTTTGATTTTTTTTTTTTTTTTCCAAAATCAGACTTGACACCAGAGAGGCTGAATACCGCACTGAGTCAATGCGGTCTTAGCCTCTCTGGTGTCAACACTCTGTCTGATTTTGGATTTTTTTTTTTTTTCCAAAATCAGACTTGACACCAGAGAGGCTGAATACCGCACTGAGTCAATGCGGTCTTAGCCTCTCTGGTGTCAACACTCTGTCTGATTTTGGATTTTTTTTTTTTTTTTTTCCAAAATCAGACTTGACACCAGAGAGGCTGAACACTGAGTCAATGCGGTCTTAGCCTCTCTGGTCTCAACACTCTCTCTGATTTTGGATTTTTTTTTTTTTTTTCCCAAAATCAGACTTGACACCAGAGAGGCTGAATACCGCACTGAGTCAATGCGGTCTTAGCCTCTCTGGTGTCAACACTCTGTCTGATTTTGGATTTTTTTTTTTTTTTTTTCCAAAATCAGACTTGACACCAGAGAGGCTGAATATCGCACTGAGTCAATGCGGTCTTAGCCTCTCTGGTCTCAACACTCTGTCTGATTTTGGATTTTTTTCTTTTTTTTTTGCCAAAATCAGACTTGACACCAGAGAGGCTGAATACCGCACTGAGTCAATGCGGTGTTAGCCTCTCTGGTCTCAACACTCTGTCTGATTTTGGATTTTTTTTTTTTTTCCAAAATCAGACTTGACACCAGAGAGGCTGAATACCGCACTGAGTCAATGCGGTCTTAGCCTCTCTGGTGTCAACACTCTGTCTGATTTTGGATTTTTTTTTTTTTTTTTCCAAAATCAGACTTGACACAAGAGAGGCTGAACACTGAGTCAATGCGGTCTTAGCCTCTCTGGTCTCAACACTCTCTCTGATTTTGGATTTTTTTTTTTTTTTCCCCAAAATCAGACTTGACAACAGAGAGGCTGAATACCGCACTGAGTCAATGCGGTCTTAGCCTCTCTGGTGTCAACACTCTGTCTGATTTTGGATTTTTTTTTTTTTTTTTTCCAAAATCAGACTTGACACCAGAGAGGCTGAATACCGCACTGAGTCAATGCGGTCTTAGCCTCTCTGGTCTCAACACTCTGTCTGATTTTGGATTTTTTTCTTTTTTTTTTGCCAAAATCAGACTTGACACCAGAGAGGCTGAATACCGCACTGAGTCAATGCGGTGTTAGCCTCTCTGGTCTCAACACTCTGTCTGATTTTGGATTTTTTTTTTTTTTCCAAAATCAGACTTGACACCAGAGAGGCTGAATACCGCACTGAGTCAATGCGGTCTTAGCCTCTCTGGTGTCAACACTCTGTCTGATTTTGGATTATTATTTTTTTTTTTCCAAAATCAGACCTGACACCAGAGAGGCTGAACACTGAGTCAATGCGGTCTTAGCCTCTCTGGTCTCAACACTCTCTCTGATTTTGGATTTTTTTTTTTTTTTTCCAAAATCAGACTTGACACCAGAGAGGCTGAATACCGCACTGAGTCAATGCGGTCTTAGCCTCTCTGGTGTCAACACTCTGTCTGATTTTGGATTTTTTTTTTTTTTTTTCCAAAATCAGACTTGACACCAGAGAGGCTGAATACCGCACTGAGTCAATGCGGTCTTAGCCTCTCTGGTGTCAACACTCTGTCTGATTTTGGATTTTTTTTTTTTTTTTTCCAAAATCAGACTTGACACCAGAGAGGCTGAATACCGCACTGAGTCAATGCGGTCTTAGCCTCTCTGGTGTCAACACTCTGTCTGATTTTGGATTTTTTTTTTTTTTTTCCAAAATCAGACTTGACACCAGAGAGGCTGAATACCGCACTGAGTCAATGCGGTCTTAGCCTCTCTGGTCTCAACACTCTGTCTGATTTTGGATTTTTTTTTTTTTTTTTCCAAAATCAGACTTGACACCAGAGAGGCTGAATACCGCACTGAGTCAATGCGGTCTTAGCCTCTCTGGTCTCAACACTCTCTCTGATTTTGGATTTTTTTTTTTTTTTTTCCCAAAATCAGACTTGACACCAGAGAGGCTGAATACCGCACTGAGTCAATGCGGTCTTAGCCTCTCTGGTGTCAACACTCTCTCTGATTTTGGATTTTTTTTTTTTTTTTTCCAAAATCAGACTTGACACCAGAGAGGTTGAATACCGCACTGAGTCAATGCGGTCTTAGCCTCTCTGGTCTCAACACTCTCTCTGATTTTGGATTTTTTTTATTTTTTTCCAAAATCAGACTTGACACCAGAGAGGCTGAATACCGCACTGAGTCAATGCGGTCTTAGCCTCTCTGGTGTCAACACTCTGTCTGATTTTTGATTTTTGATTTTTTTTTCCAAAATCAGACTTGACACCAGAGAGGCTGAATACCGCACTGAGTCAATGCGGTCTTAGCCTCTCTGGTGTCAACACTCTGTCTGATTTTGGATTTTTTTTTTTTTTCCAAAATCAGACTTGACACCAGAGAGGCTGAATACCGCACTGAGTCAATGCGGTCTTAGCCTCTCTGGTGTCAACACTCTGTCTGATTTTGGATTTTTTTTTTTTTTTTTTCCAAAATCAGACTTGACACCAGAGAGGCTGAACACTGAGTCAATGCGGTCTTAGCCTCTCTGGTCTCAACACTCTCTCTGATTTTGGATTTTTTTTTTTTTTTTCCCAAAATCAGACTTGACACCAGAGAGGCTGAATACCGCACTGAGTCAATGCGGTCTTAGCCTCTCTGGTGTCAACACTCTGTCTGATTTTGGATTTTTTTTTTTTTTTTTTCCAAAATCAGACTTGACACCAGAGAGGCTGAATATCGCACTGAGTCAATGCGGTCTTAGCCTCTCTGGTCTCAACACTCTGTCTGATTTTGGATTTTTTTCTTTTTTTTTTGCCAAAATCAGACTTGACACCAGAGAGGCTGAATACCGCACTGAGTCAATGCAGTGTTAGCCTCTCTGGTCTCAACACTCTGTCTGATTTTGGATTTTTTTTTTTTTTCCAAAATCAGACTTGACACCAGAGAGGCTGAATACCGCACTGAGTCAATGCGGTCTTAGCCTCTCTGGTGTCAACACTCTGTCTGATTTTGGATTATTTTTTTTTTTTTTCCAAAATCAGACCTGACACCAGAGAGGCTGAACACTGAGTCAATGCGGTCTTAGCCTCTCTGGTCTCAACACTCTCTCTGATTTTGGATTTTTTTTTTTTTTTTCCAAAATCAGACTTGACACCAGAGAGGCTGAATACCGCACTGAGTCAATGCGGTCTTAGCCTCTCTGGTGTCAACACTCTGTCTGATTTTGGATTTTTTTTTTTTTTTTTCCAAAATCAGACTTGACACCAGAGAGGCTGAATACCGCACTGAGTCAATGCGGTCTTAGCCTCTCTGGTGTCAACACTCTGTCTGATTTTGGATTTTTTTTTTTTTTTTTCCAAAATCAGACTTGACACCAGAGAGGCTGAATACCGCACTGAGTCAATGCGGTCTTAGCCTCTCTGGTGTCAACACTCTGTCTGATTTTGGATTTTTTTTTTTTTTTTCCAAAATCAGACTTGACACCAGAGAGGCTGAATACCGCACTGAGTCAATGCGGTCTTAGCCTCTCTGGTCTCAACACTCTGTCTGATTTTGGATTTTTTTTTTTTTTTTTCCAAAATCAGACTTGACACCAGAGAGGCTGAATACCGCACTGAGTCAATGCGGTCTTAGCCTCTCTGGTCTCAACACTCTGTCTGATTTTGGATTTTTTTTTTTTTTTTCCAAAATCAGACTTGACACCAGAGAGGCTGAATACCGCACTGAGTCAATGCGGTCTTAGCCTCTCTGGTGTCAACACTCTGTCTGATTTTGGATTTTTTTTTTTTTTTTTTCCAAAATCAGACTTGACACCAGAGAGGCTGAACACTGAGTCAATGCGGTCTTAGCCTCTCTGGTCTCAACACTCTGTCTGATTTTGGATTTTTTTTTTTTTTTCCAAAATCAGACTTGACACCAGAGAGGCTGAATACCGCACTGAGTCAATGCGGTCTTAGCCTCTCTGGTGTCAACACTCTGTCTGATTTTGGATTTTTTTTTTTTTTTTCCCAAAATCAGACTTGACACCAGAGAGGCTGAATACCGCACTGAGTCAATGCGGTCTTAGCCTCTCTGGTCTCAACACTCTCTCTGATTTTGGATTTTTTTTTTTTTTTTTCCCAAAATCAGACTTGACACCAGAGAGGCTGAATACCGCACTGAGTCAATGCGGTCTTAGCCTCTCTGGTGTCAACAGTCTCTCTGATTTTGGATTTTTTTTTTTTTTTTTCCAAAATCAGACTTGACACCAGAGAGGTTGAATACCGCACTGAGTCAATGCGGTCTTAGCCTCTCTGGTCTCAACACTCTCTCTGATTTTGGATTTTTTTTTTTTTTTTCCAAAATCAGACTTGACACCAGAGAGGCTGAATACCGCACTGAGTCAATGCGGTCTTAGCCTCTCTGGTGTCAACACTCTCTCTGATTTTGGATTTTTTTTTTTTTTTCCCCCAAAATCAGACTTGACACCAGAGAGGTTGAATACCGCACTGAGTCAATGCGGTCTTAGCCTCTCTGGTCTCAACACTCTCTCTGATTTTGGATTTTTTTTTTTTTTCCAAAATCAGACTTGACACCAGAGAGGCTGAATACCGCACTGAGTCAATGCGGTCTTAGCCTCTCTGGTGTCAACACTCTGTCTGATTTTGGATTTTTTTTTTTTTTTTTTTTCCAAAATCAGACTTGACACCAGAGAGGCTGAACACTGAGTCAATGCGGTCTTAGCCTCTCTGGTCTCAACACTCTGTCTGATTTTGGATTTTTTTTTTTTTTTTCCAAAATCAGACTTGACACCAGAGAGGCTGAATACCGCACTGAGTCAATGCGGTCTTAGCCTCTCTGGTCTCAACACTCTGTCTGATTTTGGATTTTTTTTTTTTTTTTCCAAAATCAGACTTGACACCAGAGAGGCTGAATACCGCACTGAGTCAATGCGGTCTTAGCCTCTCTGGTGTCAAAACTCTGTCTGATTTTGGATTTTTTTTTTTTTTTTTCCAAAATCAGACTTGACACCAGAGAGGCTGAACACTGAGTCAATGCGGTCTTAGCCTCTCTGGTCTCAACACTCTGTCTGATTTTGGATTTTTTTTTTTTTCCCAAAATCAGACTTGACACCAGAGAGGTTGAATACCGCACTGAGTCAATGCGGTCTTAGCCTCTCTGGTCTCAACACTCTCTCTGATTTTGGATTTTTTATTTTTTTTCCCCAAAATCAGACTTGACACCAGAGAGGCTGAATACCGCACTGAGTCAATGCGGTCTTAGCCTCTCTGGTGTCAACACTCTCTCTGATTTTGGATTTTTTTTTTTTTTTTTTTCCAAAATCAGACTTGACACCAGAGAGGCTGAATACCGCACTGAGTCAATGCGGTCTTAGCCTCTCTGGTGTCAACACTCTGTCTGATTTTGGATTTTTTTTTTTTTTTTTCCAAAATCAGACTTGACACCAGAGAGGCTGAATACCGCACTGAGTCAATGCGGTCTTAGCCTCTCTGGTCTCAACACTCTGTCTGATTTTGGATTTTTTTTTTTTTTTTTCCAAAATCAGACTTGACACCAGAGAGGCTGAATACCGCACTGAGTCAATGCGGTCTTAGCCTCTCTGGTGTCAACACTCTGTCTGATTTTGGATTTTTTTTTTTTTTTTTCCAAAATCAGACTTGACACCAGAGAGGCTGAATACCGCACTGAGTCAATGCGGTCTTAGCCTCTCTGGTGTCAACACTCTGTCTGATTTTGGATTTTTTTTTTTTTTTTTTCCAAAATCAGACTTGACACCAGAGAGGCTGAACACTGAGTCAATGCGGTCTTAGCCTCTCTGGTCTCAACACTCTGTCTGATTTTGGATTTTTTTTTTTTTTTTTTAATCAGACTTGACACCAGAGAGGCTGAATACCGCACTGAGTCAATGCGGTCTTAGCCTCTCTGGTGTCAACACTCTGTCTGATTTTGGATTTTTTTTTTTTTTTTCCCAAAATCAGACTTGACACCAGAGAGGCTGAATACCGCACTGAGTCAATGCGGTCTTAGCCTCTCTGGTCTCAACACTCTCTCTGATTTTGGATTTTTTTTTTTTTTTTTCCCAAAATCAGACTTGACACCAGAGAGGCTGAATACCGCACTGAGTCAATGCGGTCTTAGCCTCTCTGGTGTCAACAGTCTCTCTGATTTTGGATTTTTTTTTTTTTTTTTCCAAAATCAGACTTGACACCAGAGAGGTTGAATACCGCACTGAGTCAATGCGGTCTTAGCCTCTCTGGTCTCAACACTCTCTCTGATTTTGGATTTTTTTTTTTTTTTTCCAAAATCAGACTTGACACCAGAGAGGCTGAATACCGCACTGAGTCAATGCGGTCTTAGCCTCTCTGGTGTCAACACTCTCTCTGATTTTGGATTTTTTTTTTTTTTTTCCCCAAAATCAGACTTGACACCAGAGAGGTTGAATACCGCACTGAGTCAATGCGGTCTTAGCCTCTCTGGTCTCAACACTCTCTCTGATTTTGGATTTTTTTTTTTTTTCCAAAATCAGACTTGACACCAGAGAGGCTGAATACCGCACTGAGTCAATGCGGCCTTAGCCTCTCTGGTGTCAACACTCTGTCTGATTTTGGATTTTTTTTTTTTTTTTTTCCCAAAATCAGACTTGACACCAGAGAGGCTGAACACTGAGTCAATGCGGTCTTAGCCTCTCTGGTCTCAACACTCTGTCTGATTTTGGATTTTTTTTTTTTTTTTCCAAAATCAGACTTGACACCAGAGAGGCTGAATACCGCACTGAGTCAATGCGGTCTTAGCCTCTCTGGTGTCAACAGTCTCTCTGATTTTGGATTTTTTTTTTTTTTTTTCCAAAATCAGACTTGACACCAGAGAGGTTGAATACCGCACTGAGTCAATGCGGTCTTAGCCTCTCTGGTGTCAACACTCTGTCTGATTTTGGATTTTTTTTTTTTTTTTTTCCAAAATCAGACTTGACACCAGAGAGGCTGAATACCGCACTGAGTCAATGCGGTCTTAGCCTCTCTGGTGTCAACACTCTGTCTGATTTTGGATTTTTTTTTTTTTTTTCCAAAATCAGACTTGACACCAGAGAGGCTGAATACCGCACTGAGTCAATGCGGTCTTAGCCTCTCTGGTCTCAACACTCTGTCTGATTTTGGATTTTTTTTTTTTTTTTTCCAAAATCAGACTTGACACCAGAGAGGCTGAATACCGCACTGAGTCAATGCGGTCTTAGCCTCTCTGGTGTCAACACTCTGTCTGATTTTGGATTTTTTTTTTTTTTTTTCCAAAATCAGACTTGACACCAGAGAGGCTGAATACCGCACTGAGTCAATGCGGTCTTAGCCTCTCTGGTGTCAACACTCTGTCTGATTTTGGATTTTTTTTTTTTTTTTTTCCAAAATCAGACTTGACACCAGAGAGGCTGAACACTGAGTCAATGCGGTCTTAGCCTCTCTGGTCTCAACACTCTGTCTGATTTTGGATTTTTTTTTTTTTTTTTTAATCAGACTTGACACCAGAGAGGCTGAATACCGCACTGAGTCAATGCGGTCTTAGCCTCTCTGGTGTCAACACTCTGTCTGATTTTGGATTTTTTTTTTTTTTCCCCAAAATCAGACTTGACTTGAATACCGCACTGAGTCAATGCGGTCTTAGCCTCTCTGGTGTCAACACTCTGTCTGATTTTGGATTTTTTTTTTTTTTTTCCAAAATCAGACTTGACACCAGAGAGGCTGAATACCGCACTGAGTCAATGCGGTCTTAGCCTCTCTGGTCTCAACACTCTGTCTGATTTTGGATTTTTTTTTTTTTTTTTTCCAAAATCAGACTTGACACCAGAGAGGCTGAACACTGAGTCAATGCGGTCTTAGCCTCTCTGGTCTCAACACTCTGTCTGATTTTGGATTTTTTTTTTTTTTTTTTAATCAGACTTGACACCAGAGAGGCTGAATACCGCACTGAGTCAATGCGGTCTTAGCCTCTCTGGTGTCAACACTCTGTCTGATTTTGGATTTTTTTTTTTTTTTTCCCAAAATCAGACTTGACACCAGAGAGGCTGAATACCGCACTGAGTCAATGCGGTCTTAGCCTCTCTGGTCTCAACACTCTCTCTGATTTTGGATTTTTTTTTTTTTTTTTCCCAAAATCAGACTTGACACCAGAGAGGCTGAATACCGCACTGAGTCAATGCGGTCTTAGCCTCTCTGGTGTCAACAGTCTCTCTGATTTTGGATTTTTTTTTTTTTTTTTCCAAAATCAGACTTGACACCAGAGAGGTTGAATACCGCACTGAGTCAATGCGGTCTTAGCCTCTCTGGTCTCAACACTCTCTCTGATTTTGGATTTTTTTTTTTTTTTTCCAAAATCAGACTTGACACCAGAGAGGCTGAATACCGCACTGAGTCAATGCGGTCTTAGCCTCTCTGGTGTCAACACTCTCTCTGATTTTGGATTTTTTTTTTTTTTTTCCCCAAAATCAGACTTGACACCAGAGAGGTTGAATACCGCACTGAGTCAATGCGGTCTTAGCCTCTCTGGTCTCAACACTCTCTCTGATTTTGGATTTTTTTTTTTTTCCAAAATCAGACTTGACACCAGAGAGGCTGAATACCGCACTGAGTCAATGCGGCCTTAGCCTCTCTGGTGTCAACACTCTGTCTGATTTTGGATTTTTTTTTTTTTTTTTTTCCAAAATCAGACTTGACACCAGAGAGGCTGAACACTGAGTCAATGCGGTCTTAGCCTCTCTGGTCTCAACACTCTGTCTGATTTTGGATTTTTTTTTTTTTTTTCCAAAATCAGACTTGACACCAGAGAGGCTGAATACCGCACTGAGTCAATGCGGTCTTAGCCTCTCTGGTCTCAACACTCTGTCTGATTTTGGATTTTTTTTTTTTCTTTCCAAAATCAGACTTGACACCAGAGAGGCTGAATACCGCACTGAGTCAATGCGGTCTTAGCCTCTCTGGTGTCAAAACTCTGTCTGATTTTGGATTTTTTTTTTTTTTTTTTCCAAAATCAGACTTGACACCAGAGAGGCTGAACACTGAGTCAATGCGGTCTTAGCCTCTCTGGTCTCAACACTCTGTCTGATTTTGGATTTTTTTTTTTTTCCCAAAATCAGACTTGACACCAGAGAGGTTGAATACCGCACTGAGTCAATGCGGTCTTAGCCTCTCTGGTCTCAACACTCTCTCTGATTTTGGATTTTTTTTTTTTTTTCCCCAAAATCAGACTTGACACCAGAGAGGCTGAATACCGCAATGAGTCAATGCGGTCTTAGCCTCTCTGGTGTCAACACTCTCTCTGATTTTGGATTTTTTTTTTTTTTTTCCAAAATCAGACTTGACACCAGAGAGGCTGAATACCGCACTGAGTCAATGCGGTCTTAGCCTCTGGTCTCAACACTCTCTCTGATTTTGGATTTTTTTTTTTTTTTTCCAAAATCAGACTTGACACCAGAGAGGCTGAATACCGCACTGAGTCAATGCGGTCTTAGCCTCTCTGGTGTCAACACTCTGTCTGATTTTGGATTTTTTTTTTTTTTTTTCCAAAATCAGACTTGACACCAGAGAGGCTGAATACCGCACTGAGTCAATGCGGTCTTAGCCTCTCTGGTGTCAACACTCTGTCTGATTTTGGATTTTTTTTTTTTTTTTTCCAAAATCAGACTTGACACCAGAGAGGCTGAATACCGCACTGAGTCAATGCGGTCTTAGCCTCTCTGGTGTCAACACTCTGTCTGATTTTGGATTTTTTTTTTTTTTTTCCAAAATCAGACTTGACACCAGAGAGGCTGAATACCGCACTGAGTCAATGCGGTCTTAGCCTCTCTGGTCTTAACACTCTGTCTGATTTTGGATTTTTTTTTTTTTTTTCCAAAATCAGACTTGACACCAGAGAGGCTGAATACCGCACTGAGTCAATGCGGTCTTAGCCTCTCTGGTGTCAACACTCTGTCTGATTTTGGATTTTTTTTTTTTTTTTTTCCAAAATCAGACTTGACACCAGAGAGGCTGAACACTGAGTCAATGCGGTCTTAGCCTCTCTGGTCTCAACACTCTGTCTGATTTTGGATTTTTTTTTTTTTTCCAAAATCAGACTTGACACCAGAGAGGCTGAATACCGCACTGAGTCAATGCGGTCTTAGCCTCTCTGGTGTCAACACTCTGTCTGATTTTGGATTTTTTTTTTTTTTTTTTTCCAAAATCAGACTTGACACCAGAGAGGCTGAATACCGCACTGAGTCAATGCGGTCTTAGCCTCTCTGGTGTCAACACTCTCTCTGATTTTGGATTTTTTTTTTTTTTTTCCAAAATCAGACTTGACACCAGAGAGGTTGAATACCGCACTGAGTCAATGCGGTCTTAGCCTCTCTGGTGTCAACACTCTGTCTGATTTTGGATTTTTTTTTTTTTTTTCCCAAAATCAGACTTGACACCAGAGAGGCTGAATACCGCACTGAGTCAATGCGGTCTTAGCCTCTCTGGTCTCAACACTCTCTCTGATTTTGGATTTTTTTTTTTTTTTTCCCAAAATCAGACTTGACACCAGAGAGGCTGAATACCGCACTGAGTCAATGCGGTCTTAGCCTCTCTGGTGTCAACAGTCTCTCTGATTTTGGATTTTTTTTTTTTTTTTTCCAAAATCAGACTTGACACCAGAGAGGTTGAATACCGCACTGAGTCAATGCGGTCTTAGCCTCTTTGGTCTCAACACTCTCTCTGATTTTGGATTTTTTTTTTTTTTTTCCAAAATCAGACTTGACACCAGAGAGGCTGAATACCGCACTGAGTCAATGCGGTCTTAGCCTCTCTGGTGTCAACACTCTCTCTGATTTTGGATTTTTTTTTTTTTTTTTCTCAAAATCAGACTTGACACCAGAGAGGTTGAATACCGCACTGAGTCAATGCGGTCTTAGCCTCTCTGGTCTCAACACTCTCTCTGATTTTGGATTTTTTTTTTTTTTCCAAAATCAGACTTGACACCAGAGAGGCTGAATACCGCACTGAGTCAATGCGGTCTTAGCCTCTCTGGTGTCAACACTCTGTCTGATTTTGGATTTTTTTTTTTTTTTTTTTCCAAAATCAGACTTGACACCAGAGAGGCTGAACACTGAGTCAATGCGGTCTTAGCCTCTCTGGTCTCAACACTCTGTCTGATTTTGGATTTTTTTTTTTTTTTTCCAAAATCAGACTTGACACCAGAGAGGTTGAATACCGCACTGAGTCAATGCAGTCTTAGCCTCTCTGGTCTCAACACTCTCTCTGATTTTGGATTTTTTTTTTTTTTTCCCCAAAATCAGACTTGACACCAGAGAGGCTGAATACCGCACTGAGTCAATGCGGTCTTAGCCTCTCTGGTGTCAACACTCTCTCTGATTTTGGATTTTTTTTTTTTTTTTTCCAAAATCAGACTTGACACCAGAGAGGTTGAATACCGCACTGAGTCAATGCGGTCTTAGCCTCTCTGGTGTCAACACTCTGTCTGATTTTTGATTTTTTTTTTTTTTTTCCAAAATCAGACTTGACACCAGAGAGGCTGAATACCGCACTGAGTCAATGCGGTCTTAGCCTCTCTGGTGTCAACACTCTGTCTGATTTTGGATTTTTTTTTTTTTTCCAAAATCAGACTTGACACCAGAGAGGCTGAATACCGCACTGAGTCAATGCGGTCTTAGCCTCTCTGGTGTCAACACTCTGTCTGATTTTGGATTTTTTTTTTTTTTTTTTTCAAAAATCAGACTTGACACCAGAGAGGCTAAGACCGCATTGACTCAGTGTTCAGCCTCTCTGGTGTCAACACTCTGTCTGATTTTGGATTTTTTTTTTTTTTTTCCCAAAATCAGACTTGACACCAGAGAGGCTGAACACTGAGTCAATGCGGTCTTAGCCTCTCTGGTCTCAACACTCTCTCTGATTTTGGATTTTTTTTTTTTTTTTTCCCAAAATCAGACTTGACACCAGAGAGGCTGAATACCGCACTGAGTCAATGCGGTCTTAGCCTCTCTGGTGTCAACACTCTGTCTGATTTTGGATTTTTTTTTTTTTTTTTTCCAAAATCAGACTTGACACCAGAGAGGCTGAATACCGCACTGAGTCAATGCGGTCTTAGCCTCTCTGGTCTCAACACTCTGTCTGATTTTGGATTTTTTTTTTTTTTTTCCAAAATCAGACTTGACACCAGAGAGGCTGAATACCGCACTGAGTCAATGCGGTGTTAGCCTCTCTGGTCTCAACACTCTGTCTGATTTTGGATTTTTTTTTTTTTTCCAAAATCAGACTTGACACCAGAGAGGCTGAATACCGCACTGAGTCAATGCGGTCTTAGCCTCTCTGGTGTCAACACTCTGTCTGATTTTGGATTATTTTATTTTTTTTCCCAAAATCAGACTTGACACCAGAGAGGCTGAACACTGAGTCAATGCGGTCTTAGCCTCTCTGGTCTCAACACTCTCTCTGATTTTGGATTTTTTTTTTTTTTTTCCAAAATCAGACTTGACACCAGAGAGGCTGAATACCGCACTGAGTCAATGCGGTCTTAGCCTCTCTGGTGTCAACACTCTGTCTGATTTTGGATTTTTTTTTTTTTTTTTCCAAAATCAGACTTGACACCAGAGAGGCTGAATACCGCACTGAGTCAATGCGGTCTTAGCCTCTCTGGTGTCAACACTCTGTCTGATTTTGGATTTTTTTTTTTTTTTTTCCAAAATCAGACTTGACACCAGAGAGGCTGAATACCGCACTGAGTCAATGCGGTCTTAGCCTCTCTGGTGTCAACACTCTGTCTGATTTTGGATTTTTTTTTTTTTTTTCCAAAATCAGACTTGACACCAGAGAGGCTGAATACCGCACTGAGTCAATGCGGTCTTAACCTCTCTGGTCTCGACACTCTGTCTGATTTTGGATTTTTTTTTTTTTTTTTTCCAAAATCAGACTTGACACCAGAGAGGCTGAATACCGCACTGAGTCAATGCGGTCTTAGCCTCTCTGGTGTCAACACTCTGTCAGATTTTGGATTTTTTTTTTTTTTTTTTTCCAAAATCAGACTTGACACCAGAGAGGCTGAATACCGCACTGAGTCAATGCGGTCTTAGCCTCTCTGGTGTCAACACTCTGTCTGATTTTGGATTTTTTTTTTTTTTTCCAAAATCAGACTTGACACCAGAGAGGCTGAATACCGCACTGAGTCAATGCGGTCTTAGCCTCTCTGGTGTCAACACTGTCTGATTTTTTTTTTTTTTTTTTTTTTTCCCAAAATCAGACTTGACACCAGAGAGGCTGAATACCGCACTGAGTCAATGCGGTCTTAGCCTCTCTGGTCTCAACACTCTGTCTGATTTTGGATTTTTTTTTTTTTTTTTCCAAAATCAGACTTGACACCAGAGAGGCTGAATACCGCACTGAGTCAATGCGGTCTTAGCCTCTCTGGTCTCAACACTCTGTCTGATTTTGGATTTTTTTTTTTTTTTCCAAAATCAGACTTGACACCAGAGAGGCTGAATACCGCACTGAGTCAATGCGGTCTTAGCCTCTCTGGTGTCAACAATCTGTCTGATTTTGGATTTTTTTTTTTTTTTTTTCCAAAATCAGACTTGACACCAGAGAGGCTGAACACTGAGTCAATGCGGTCTTAGCCTCTCTGGTCTCAACACTCTGTCTGATTTTGGATTTTTTTTTTTTTTTCCAAAATCAGACTTGACACCAGAGAGGCTGAATACCGCACTGAGTCAATGCGGTCTTAGCCTCTCTGGTGTCAACACTCTGTCTGATTTTGGATTTTTTTTTTTTTTTCCCCAAAATCAGACTTGACACCAGAGAGGCTGAATACCGCACTGAGTCAATGCGGTCTTAGCCTCTCTGGTCTCAACACTCTCTCTGATTTTGGATTTTTTTTTTTTTTTTTCCCAAAATCAGACTTGACACCAGAGAGGCTGAATACTGCACTGAGTCAATGCGGTCTTAGCCTCTCTGGTGTCAACAGTCTCTCTGATTTTGGATTTTTTTTTTTTTTTTCCAAAATCAGACTTGACACCAGAGAGGTTGAATACCGCACTGAGTCAATGCGGTCTTAGCCTCTCTGGTCTCAACACTCTCTCTGATTTTGGATTTTTTTTTTTTTTTTTCCAAAATCAGACTTGACACCAGAGAGGCTGAATACCGCACTGAGTCAATGCGGTCTTAGCCTCTCTGGTGTCAACACTCTCTCTGATTTTGGATTTTTTTTTTTTTTTTTCTCAAAATCAGACTTGACACCAGAGAGGTTGAATACCGCACTGAGTCAATGCGGTCTTAGCCTCTCTGGTCTCAACACTCTCTCTGATTTTGGATTTTTTTTTTTTTTTCCAAAATCAGACTTGACACCAGAGAGGCTGAATACTGCACTGAGTCAATGCGGTCTTAGCCTCTCTGGTGTCAACACTCTGTCTGATTTTGGATTTTTTTTTTTTTTTTTTTCCAAAATCAGACTTGACACCAGAGAGGCTGAACACTGAGTCAATGCGGTCTTAGCCTCTCTGGTCTCAACACTCTGTCTGATTTTGGATTTTTTTTTTTTTTTTCCAAAATCAGACTTGACACCAGAGAGGCTGAATACCGCACTGAGTCAATGCGGTCTTAGCCTCTCTGGTGTCAACACTCTGTCTGATTTTGGATTTTTTTTTTTTTTTTCCAAAATCAGACTTGACACCAGAGAGGCTGAATACCGCACTGAGTCAATGCGGTCTTAGCCTCTCTGGTGTCAACACTCTGTCTGATTTTGGATTTTTTTTTTTTTTTTTCCAAAATCAGACTTGACACCAGAGAGGCTGAATACCGCACTGAGTCAATGCGGTCTTAGCCTCTCTGGTGTCAACACTCTCTCTGATTTTGGATTTTTTTTTTTTTTTTTCCAAAATCAGACTTGACACCAGAGAGGTTGAATACCGCACTGAGTCAATGCGGTCTTAGCCTCTCTGGTGTCAACACTCTGTCTGATTTTTGATTTTTTTTTTTTTTTTCCAAAATCAGACTTGACACCAGAGAGGCTGAATACCGCACTGAGTCAATGCGGTCTTAGCCTCTCTGGTGTCAACACTCTGTCTGATTTTGGATTTTTTTTTTTTTTCCAAAATCAGACTTGACACCAGAGAGGCTGAATACCGCACTGAGTCAATGCGGTCTTAGCCTCTCTGGTGTCAACACTCTGTCTGATTTTGGATTTTTTTTTTTTTTTTTTCCAAAATCAGACTTGACACCAGAGAGGCTGAATACCGCACTGAGTCAATGCGGTCTTAGCCTCTCTGGTGTCAACACTCTCTCTGATTTTGGATTTTTTTTTTTTTTTTTCCAAAATCAGACTTGACACCAGAGAGGTTGAATACCGCACTGAGTCAATGCGGTCTTAGCCTCTCTGGTCTCAACACTCTCTCTGATTTTGGATTTTTTTTTTTTTTTTCAAAAATCAGACTTGACACCAGAGAGGCTGAATACCGCACTGAGTCAATGCGGTCTTAGCCTCTCTGGTGTCAACACTCTGTCTGATTTTGGATTTTTTTTTTTTTTTTTTTCCAAAATCAGACTTGACACCAGAGAGGCTGAACACTGAGTCAATGCGGTCTTAGCCTCTCTGGTCTCAACACTCTGTCTGATTTTGGATTTTTTTTTTTTTTTTCCAAAATCAGACTTGACACCAGAGAGGCTGAATACCGCACTGAGTCAATGCGGTCTTAGCCTCTCTGGTCTCAACACTCTGTCTGATTTTGGATTTTTTTTTTTTTTTTTCCAAAATCAGACTTGACACCAGAGAGGCTGAATACCGCACTGAGTCAATGCGGTCTTAGCCTCTCTGGTGTCAACACTCTGTCTGATTTTGGATTTTTTTTTTTTTTTTTTTCCAAAATCAGACTTGACACCAGAGAGGCTGAATACCGCACTGAGTCAATGCGGTCTTAGCCTCTCTGGTGTCAACACTCTGTCTGATTTTGGATTTTTTTTTTTTTTTTCCCAAAATCAGACTTGACACCAGAGAGGCTGAACACTGAGTCAATGCGGTCTTAGCCTCTCTGGTCTCAACACTCTCTCTGATTTTGGATTTTTTTTTTTTTTTTTCCCAAAATCAGACTTGACACCAGAGAGGCTGAATACCGCACTGAGTCAATGCGGTCTTAGCCTCTCTGGTGTCAACACTCTGTCTGATTTTGGATTTTTTTTTTTTTTTTTTCCAAAATCAGACTTGACACCAGAGAGGCTGAATACCGCACTGAGTCAATGCGGTCTTAGCCTCTCTGGTCTCAACACTCTGTCTGATTTTGGATTTTTTTTTTTTTTTTCCAAAATCAGACTTGACACCAGAGAGGCTGAATACCGCACTGAGTCAATGCGGTGTTAGCCTCTCTGGTCTCAACACTCTGTCTGATTTTGGATTTTTTTTTTTTTTCCAAAATCAGACTTGACACCAGAGAGGCTGAATACCGCACTGAGTCAATGCGGTCTTAGCCTCTCTGGTGTCAACACTCTGTCTGATTTTGGATTTTTTTTTTTTTTCCAAAATCAGACTTGACACCAGAGAGGCTGAATACCGCACTGAGTCAATGCGGTCTTAGCCTCTCTGGTGTCAACACTCTGTCTGATTTTGGATTTTTTTTTTTTTTTTTTTCAAAAATCAGACTTGACACCAGAGAGGCTAAGACCGCATTGACTCAGTGTTCAGCCTCTCTGGTGTCAACACTCTGTCTGATTTTGGATTTTTTTTTTTTTTTTCCCAAAATCAGACTTGACACCAGAGAGGCTGAACACTGAGTCAATGCGGTCTTAGCCTCTCTGGTCTCAACACTCTCTCTGATTTTGGATTTTTTTTTTTTTTTTTCCCAAAATCAGACTTGACACCAGAGAGGCTGAATACCGCACTGAGTCAATGCGGTCTTAGCCTCTCTGGTGTCAACACTCTGTCTGATTTTGGATTTTTTTTTTTTTTTTTTCCAAAATCAGACTTGACACCAGAGAGGCTGAATACCGCACTGAGTCAATGCGGTCTTAGCCTCTCTGGTCTCAACACTCTGTCTGATTTTGGATTTTTTTTTTTTTTTTCCAAAATCAGACTTGACACCAGAGAGGCTGAATACCGCACTGAGTCAATGCGGTGTTAGCCTCTCTGGTCTCAACACTCTGTCTGATTTTGGATTTTTTTTTTTTTTCCAAAATCAGACTTGACACCAGAGAGGCTGAATACCGCACTGAGTCAATGCGGTCTTAGCCTCTCTGGTGTCAACACTCTGTCTGATTTTGGATTATTTTATTTTTTTTTCCAAAATCAGACTTGACACCAGAGAGGCTGAACACTGAGTCAATGCGGTCTTAGCCTCTCTGGTCTCAACACTCTCTCTGATTTTGGATTTTTTTTTTTTTTTTCCAAAATCAGACTTGACACCAGAGAGGCTGAATACCGCACTGAGTCAATGCGGTCTTAGCCTCTCTGGTGTCAACACTCTGTCTGATTTTGGATTTTTTTTTTTTTTTTTCCAAAATCAGACTTGACACCAGAGAGGCTGAATACCGCACTGAGTCAATGCGGTCTTAGCCTCTCTGGTCTCAACACTCTCTCTGATTTTGGATTTTTTTTTTTTTTTTCCAAAATCAGACTTGACACCAGAGAGGCTGAATACTGCACTGAGTCAATGCGGTCTTAGCCTCTCTGGTGTCAACACTCTGTCTGATTTTGGATTTTTTTTTTTTTTTTTTTCCAAAATCAGACTTGACACCAGAGAGGCTGAACACTGAGTCAATGCGGTCTTAGCCTCTCTGGTCTCAACACTCTGTCTGATTTTGGATTTTTTTTTTTTTTTTCCAAAATCAGACTTGACACCAGAGAGGCTGAATACCGCACTGAGTCAATGCGGTCTTAGCCTCTCTGGTGTCAACACTCTGTCTGATTTTGGATTTTTTTTTTTTTTTTCCAAAATCAGACTTGACACCAGAGAGGCTGAATACCGCACTGAGTCAATGCGGTCTTAGCCTCTCTGGTGTCAACACTCTGTCTGATTTTGGATTTTTTTTTTTTTTTTTCCAAAATCAGACTTGACACCAGAGAGGCTGAATACCGCACTGAGTCAATGCGGTCTTAGCCTCTCTGGTGTCAACACTCTCTCTGATTTTGGATTTTTTTTTTTTTTTTTCCAAAATCAGACTTGACACCAGAGAGGTTGAATACCGCACTGAGTCAATGCGGTCTTAGCCTCTCTGGTGTCAACACTCTGTCTGATTTTTGATTTTTTTTTTTTTTTTCCAAAATCAGACTTGACACCAGAGAGGCTGAATACCGCACTGAGTCAATGCGGTCTTAGCCTCTCTGGTGTCAACACTCTGTCTGATTTTGGATTTTTTTTTTTTTTCCAAAATCAGACTTGACACCAGAGAGGCTGAATACCGCACTGAGTCAATGCGGTCTTAGCCTCTCTGGTGTCAACACTCTGTCTGATTTTGGATTTTTTTTTTTTTTTTTTCCAAAATCAGACTTGACACCAGAGAGGCTGAATACCGCACTGAGTCAATGCGGTCTTAGCCTCTCTGGTGTCAACACTCTCTCTGATTTTGGATTTTTTTTTTTTTTTTTCCAAAATCAGACTTGACACCAGAGAGGTTGAATACCGCACTGAGTCAATGCGGTCTTAGCCTCTCTGGTCTCAACACTCTCTCTGATTTTGGATTTTTTTTTTTTTTTTCAAAAATCAGACTTGACACCAGAGAGGCTGAATACCGCACTGAGTCAATGCGGTCTTAGCCTCTCTGGTGTCAACACTCTGTCTGATTTTGGATTTTTTTTTTTTTTTTTTTCCAAAATCAGACTTGACACCAGAGAGGCTGAACACTGAGTCAATGCGGTCTTAGCCTCTCTGGTCTCAACACTCTGTCTGATTTTGGATTTTTTTTTTTTTTTTCCAAAATCAGACTTGACACCAGAGAGGCTGAATACCGCACTGAGTCAATGCGGTCTTAGCCTCTCTGGTCTCAACACTCTGTCTGATTTTGGATTTTTTTTTTTTTTTTTCCAAAATCAGACTTGACACCAGAGAGGCTGAATACCGCACTGAGTCAATGCGGTCTTAGCCTCTCTGGTGTCAACACTCTGTCTGATTTTGGATTTTTTTTTTTTTTTTTTTCCAAAATCAGACTTGACACCAGAGAGGCTGAATACCGCACTGAGTCAATGCGGTCTTAGCCTCTCTGGTGTCAACACTCTGTCTGATTTTGGATTTTTTTTTTTTTTTTCCCAAAATCAGACTTGACACCAGAGAGGCTGAACACTGAGTCAATGCGGTCTTAGCCTCTCTGGTCTCAACACTCTCTCTGATTTTGGATTTTTTTTTTTTTTTTTCCCAAAATCAGACTTGACACCAGAGAGGCTGAATACCGCACTGAGTCAATGCGGTCTTAGCCTCTCTGGTGTCAACACTCTGTCTGATTTTGGATTTTTTTTTTTTTTTTTTCCAAAATCAGACTTGACACCAGAGAGGCTGAATACCGCACTGAGTCAATGCGGTCTTAGCCTCTCTGGTCTCAACACTCTGTCTGATTTTGGATTTTTTTTTTTTTTTTCCAAAATCAGACTTGACACCAGAGAGGCTGAATACCGCACTGAGTCAATGCGGTGTTAGCCTCTCTGGTCTCAACACTCTGTCTGATTTTGGATTTTTTTTTTTTTTCCAAAATCAGACTTGACACCAGAGAGGCTGAATACCGCACTGAGTCAATGCGGTCTTAGCCTCTCTGGTGTCAACACTCTGTCTGATTTTGGATTTTTTTTTTTTTTCCAAAATCAGACTTGACACCAGAGAGGCTGAATACCGCACTGAGTCAATGCGGTCTTAGCCTCTCTGGTGTCAACACTCTGTCTGATTTTGGATTTTTTTTTTTTTTTTTTTCAAAAATCAGACTTGACACCAGAGAGGCTAAGACCGCATTGACTCAGTGTTCAGCCTCTCTGGTGTCAACACTCTGTCTGATTTTGGATTTTTTTTTTTTTTTTCCCAAAATCAGACTTGACACCAGAGAGGCTGAACACTGAGTCAATGCGGTCTTAGCCTCTCTGGTCTCAACACTCTCTCTGATTTTGGATTTTTTTTTTTTTTTTTCCCAAAATCAGACTTGACACCAGAGAGGCTGAATACCGCACTGAGTCAATGCGGTCTTAGCCTCTCTGGTGTCAACACTCTGTCTGATTTTGGATTTTTTTTTTTTTTTTTTCCAAAATCAGACTTGACACCAGAGAGGCTGAATACCGCACTGAGTCAATGCGGTCTTAGCCTCTCTGGTCTCAACACTCTGTCTGATTTTGGATTTTTTTTTTTTTTTTCCAAAATCAGACTTGACACCAGAGAGGCTGAATACCGCACTGAGTCAATGCGGTGTTAGCCTCTCTGGTCTCAACACTCTGTCTGATTTTGGATTATTATTTTTTTTTTTCCAAAATCAGACTTGACACCAGAGAGGCTGAACACTGAGTCAATGCGGTCTTAGCCTCTCTGGTCTCAACACTCTCTCTGATTTTGGATTTTTTTTTTTTTTTTCCAAAATCAGACTTGACACCAGAGAGGCTGAATACCGCACTGAGTCAATGCGGTCTTAGCCTCTCTGGTGTCAACACTCTGTCTGATTTTGGATTTTTTTTTTTTTTTTTCCAAAATCAGACTTGACACCAGAGAGGCTGAATACCGCACTGAGTCAATGCGGTCTTAGCCTCTCTGGTGTCAACACTCTGTCTGATTTTGGATTTTTTTTTTTTTTTTTCCAAAATCAGACTTGACACCAGAGAGGCTGAATACCGCACTGAGTCAATGCGGTCTTAGCCTCTCTGGTGTCAACACTCTGTCTGATTTTGGATTTTTTTTTTTTTTTTCCAAAATCAGACTTGACACCAGAGAGGCTGAATACCGCACTGAGTCAATGCGGTCTTAACCTCTCTGGTCTCGACACTCTGTCTGATTTTGGATTTTTTTTTTTTTTTTTTCCAAAATCAGACTTGACACCAGAGAGGCTGAATACCGCACTGAGTCAATGCGGTCTTAGCCTCTCTGGTGTCAACACTCTGTCAGATTTTGGATTTTTTTTTTTTTTTTTTTCCAAAATCAGACTTGACACCAGAGAGGCTGAATACCGCACTGAGTCAATGCGGTCTTAGCCTCTCTGGTGTCAACACTCTGTCTGATTTTGGATTTTTTTTTTTTTTTCCAAAATCAGACTTGACACCAGAGAGGCTGAATACCGCACTGAGTCAATGCGGTCTTAGCCTCTCTGGTGTCAACACTGTCTGATTTTTTTTTTTTTTTTTTTTTTTCCCAAAATCAGACTTGACACCAGAGAGGCTGAATACCGCACTGAGTCAATGCGGTCTTAGCCTCTCTGGTCTCAACACTCTGTCTGATTTTGGATTTTTTTTTTTTTTTCCAAAATCAGACTTGACACCAGAGAGGCTGAATACCGCACTGAGTCAATGCGGTCTTAGCCTCTCTGGTGTCAACAATCTGTCTGATTTTGGATTTTTTTTTTTTTTTTTTCCAAAATCAGACTTGACACCAGAGAGGCTGAACACTGAGTCAATGCGGTCTTAGCCTCTCTGGTCTCAACACTCTGTCTGATTTTGGATTTTTTTTTTTTTTCCAAAATCAGACTTGACACCAGAGAGGCTGAATACCGCACTGAGTCAATGCGGTCTTAGCCTCTCTGGTGTCAACACTCTGTCTGATTTTGGATTTTTTTTTTTTTTTTCCCCAAAATCAGACTTGACACCAGAGAGGCTGAATACCGCACTGAGTCAATGCGGTCTTAGCCTCTCTGGTCTCAACACTCTCTCTGATTTTGGATTTTTTTTTTTTTTTTTCCCAAAATCAGACTTGACACCAGAGAGGCTGAATACTGCACTGAGTCAATGCGGTCTTAGCCTCTCTGGTGTCAACAGTCTCTCTGATTTTGGATTTTTTTTTTTTTTTTCCAAAATCAGACTTGACACCAGAGAGGTTGAATACCGCACTGAGTCAATGCGGTCTTAGCCTCTCTGGTCTCAACACTCTCTCTGATTTTGGATTTTTTTTTTTTTTTTTCCAAAATCAGACTTGACACCAGAGAGGCTGAATACCGCACTGAGTCAATGCGGTCTTAGCCTCTCTGGTGTCAACACTCTCTCTGATTTTGGATTTTTTTTTTTTTTTTTCTCAAAATCAGACTTGACACCAGAGAGGTTGAATACCGCACTGAGTCAATGCGGTCTTAGCCTCTCTGGTCTCAACACTCTCTCTGATTTTGGATTTTTTTTTTTTTTTCCAAAATCAGACTTGACACCAGAGAGGCTGAATACTGCACTGAGTCAATGCGGTCTTAGCCTCTCTGGTGTCAACACTCTGTCTGATTTTGGATTTTTTTTTTTTTTTTTTTCCAAAATCAGACTTGACACCAGAGAGGCTGAACACTGAGTCAATGCGGTCTTAGCCTCTCTGGTCTCAACACTCTGTCTGATTTTGGATTTTTTTTTTTTTTTTCCAAAATCAGACTTGACACCAGAGAGGCTGAATACCGCACTGAGTCAATGCGGTCTTAGCCTCTCTGGTGTCAACACTCTGTCTGATTTTGGATTTTTTTTTTTTTTTTCCAAAATCAGACTTGACACCAGAGAGGCTGAATACCGCACTGAGTCAATGCGGTCTTAGCCTCTCTGGTGTCAACACTCTGTCTGATTTTGGATTTTTTTTTTTTTTTTTCCAAAATCAGACTTGACACCAGAGAGGCTGAATACCGCACTGAGTCAATGCGGTCTTAGCCTCTCTGGTGTCAACACTCTCTCTGATTTTGGATTTTTTTTTTTTTTTTTCCAAAATCAGACTTGACACCAGAGAGGTTGAATACCGCACTGAGTCAATGCGGTCTTAGCCTCTCTGGTGTCAACACTCTGTCTGATTTTTGATTTTTTTTTTTTTTTTCCAAAATCAGACTTGACACCAGAGAGGCTGAATACCGCACTGAGTCAATGCGGTCTTAGCCTCTCTGGTGTCAACACTCTGTCTGATTTTGGATTTTTTTTTTTTTTTCCAAAATCAGACTTGACACCAGAGAGGCTGAATACCGCACTGAGTCAATGCGGTCTTAGCCTCTCTGGTGTCAACACTCTGTCTGATTTTGGATTTTTTTTTTTTTTTTTTCCAAAATCAGACTTGACACCAGAGAGGCTGAATACCGCACTGAGTCAATGCGGTCTTAGCCTCTCTGGTGTCAACACTCTCTCTGATTTTGGATTTTTTTTTTTTTTTTTCCAAAATCAGACTTGACACCAGAGAGGTTGAATACCGCACTGAGTCAATGCGGTCTTAGCCTCTCTGGTCTCAACACTCTCTCTGATTTTGGATTTTTTTTTTTTTTTTCAAAAATCAGACTTGACACCAGAGAGGCTGAATACCGCACTGAGTCAATGCGGTCTTAGCCTCTCTGGTGTCAACACTCTGTCTGATTTTGGATTTTTTTTTTTTTTTTTTTCCAAAATCAGACTTGACACCAGAGAGGCTGAACACTGAGTCAATGCGGTCTTAGCCTCTCTGGTCTCAACACTCTGTCTGATTTTGGATTTTTTTTTTTTTTTTCCAAAATCAGACTTGACACCAGAGAGGCTGAATACCGCACTGAGTCAATGCGGTCTTAGCCTCTCTGGTCTCAACACTCTGTCTGATTTTGGATTTTTTTTTTTTTTTTTCCAAAATCAGACTTGACACCAGAGAGGCTGAATACCGCACTGAGTCAATGCGGTCTTAGCCTCTCTGGTGTCAACACTCTGTCTGATTTTGGATTTTTTTTTTTTTTTTTTTCCAAAATCAGACTTGACACCAGAGAGGCTGAATACCGCACTGAGTCAATGCGGTCTTAGCCTCTCTGGTGTCAACACTCTGTCTGATTTTGGATTTTTTTTTTTTTTTTTCCCAAAATCAGACTTGACACCAGAGAGGCTGAACACTGAGTCAATGCGGTCTTAGCCTCTCTGGTCTCAACACTCTCTCTGATTTTGGATTTTTTTTTTTTTTTTCCCCAAAATCAGACTTGACACCAGAGAGGCTGAATACCGCACTGAGTCAATGCGGTCTTAGCCTCTCTGGTGTCAACACTCTGTCTGATTTTGGATTTTTTTTTTTTTTTTTTCCAAAATCAGACTTGACACCAGAGAGGCTGAATACCGCACTGAGTCAATGCGGTCTTAGCCTCTCTGGTCTCAACACTCTGTCTGATTTTGGATTTTTTTTTTTTTTTTCCAAAATCAGACTTGACACCAGAGAGGCTGAATACCGCACTGAGTCAATGCGGTGTTAGCCTCTCTGGTCTCAACACTCTGTCTGATTTTGGATTTTTTTTTTTTTTTCCAAAATCAGACTTGACACCAGAGAGGCTGAATACCGCACTGAGTCAATGCGGTCTTAGCCTCTCTGGTGTCAACACTCTGTCTGATTTTGGATTATTTTATTTTTTTTTCCAAAATCAGACTTGACACCAGAGAGGCTGAATACCGCACTGAGTCAATGCGGTCTTAGCCTCTCTGGTGTCAACACTCTGTCTGATTTTGGATTTTTTTTTTTTTTTTTCCAAAATCAGACTTGACACCAGAGAGGCTGAATACCGCACTGAGTCAATGCGGTCTTAGCCTCTCTGGTGTCAACACTCTGTCTGATTTTGGATTTTTTTTTTTTTTTTCCAAAATCAGACTTGACACCAGAGAGGCTGAATACCGCACTGAGTCAATGCGGTCTTAGCCTCTCTGGTCTTAACACTCTGTCTGATTTTGGATTTTTTTTTTTTTTTTCCAAAATCAGACTTGACACCAGAGAGGCTGAATACCGCACTGAGTCAATGCGGTCTTAGCCTCTCTGGTGTCAACACTCTGTCTGATTTTGGATTTTTTTTTTTTTTTTCCAAAATCAGACTTGACACCAGAGAGGCTGAATACCGCACTGAGTCAATGCGGTCTTAGCCTCTCTGGTCTTAACACTCTGTCTGATTTTGGATTTTTTTTTTTTTTTTCCAAAATCAGACTTGACACCAGAGAGGCTGAATACCGCACTGAGTCAATGCGGTCTTAGCCTCTCTGGTGTCAACACTCTGTCTGATTTTGGATTTTTTTTTTTTTTTTTTCCAAAATCAGACTTGACACCAGAGAGGCTGAACACTGAGTCAATGCGGTCTTAGCCTCTCTGGTCTCAACACTCTGTCTGATTTTGGATTTTTTTTTTTTTTCCAAAATCAGACTTGACACCAGAGAGGCTGAATACCGCACTGAGTCAATGCGGTCTTAGCCTCTCTGGTGTCAACACTCTGTCTGATTTTGGATTTTTTTTTTTTTTTTTTTCCAAAATCAGACTTGACACCAGAGAGGCTGAATACCGCACTGAGTCAATGCGGTCTTAGCCTCTCTGGTGTCAACACTCTCTCTGATTTTGGATTTTTTTTTTTTTTTTTCCAAAATCAGACTTGACACCAGAGAGGCTGAACACTGAGTCAATGCGGTCTTAGCCTCTCTGGTCTCAACACTCTGTCTGATTTTGGATTTTTTTTTTTTTTTTCCAAAATCAGACTTGACACCAGAGAGGTTGAATACCGCACTGAGTCAATGCAGTCTTAGCCTCTCTGGTCTCAACACTCTCTCTGATTTTGGATTTTTTTTTTTTTTTCCCCAAAATCAGACTTGACACCAGAGAGGCTGAATACCGCACTGAGTCAATGCGGTCTTAGCCTCTCTGGTGTCAACACTCTCTCTGATTTTGGATTTTTTTTTTTTTTTTTCCAAAATCAGACTTGACACCAGAGAGGTTGAATACCGCACTGAGTCAATGCGGTCTTAGCCTCTCTGGTGTCAACACTCTGTCTGATTTTTGATTTTTTTTTTTTTTTTCCAAAATCAGACTTGACACCAGAGAGGCTGAATACCGCACTGAGTCAATGCGGTCTTAGCCTCTCTGGTGTCAACACTCTGTCTGATTTTGGATTTTTTTTTTTTTTCCAAAATCAGACTTGACACCAGAGAGGCTGAATACCGCACTGAGTCAATGCGGTCTTAGCCTCTCTGGTGTCAACACTCTGTCTGATTTTGGATTTTTTTTTTTTTTTTTTTCCAAAATCAGACTTGACACCAGAGAGGCTGAATACCGCACTGAGTCAATGCGGTCTTAGCCTCTCTGGTGTCAACACTCTGTCTGATTTTGGATTTTTTTTTTTTTTTTCCCAAAATCAGACTTGACACCAGAGAGGCTGAACACTGAGTCAATGCGGTCTTAGCCTCTCTGGTCTCAACACTCTCTCTGATTTTGGATTTTTTTTTTTTTTTTTCCCAAAATCAGACTTGACACCAGAGAGGCTGAATACCGCACTGAGTCAATGCGGTCTTAGCCTCTCTGGTGTCAACACTCTGTCTGATTTTGGATTTTTTTTTTTTTTTTTTCCAAAATCAGACTTGACACCAGAGAGGCTGAATACCGCACTGAGTCAATGCGGTCTTAGCCTCTCTGGTCTCAACACTCTGTCTGATTTTGGATTTTTTTTTTTTTTTTCCAAAATCAGACTTGACACCAGAGAGGCTGAATACCGCACTGAGTCAATGCGGTGTTAGCCTCTCTGGTCTCAACACTCTGTCTGATTTTGGATTTTTTTTTTTTTTCCAAAATCAGACTTGACACCAGAGAGGCTGAATACCGCACTGAGTCAATGCGGTCTTAGCCTCTCTGGTCTTAACACTCTGTCTGATTTTGGATTTTTTTTTTTTTTTTCCAAAATCAGACTTGACACCAGAGAGGCTGAATACCGCACTGAGTCAATGCGGTCTTAGCCTCTCTGGTGTCAACACTCTGTCTGATTTTGGATTTTTTTTTTTTTTTTTTCCAAAATCAGACTTGACACCAGAGAGGCTGAACACTGAGTCAATGCGGTCTTAGCCTCTCTGGTCTCAACACTCTGTCTGATTTTGGATTTTTTTTTTTTTTCCAAAATCAGACTTGACACCAGAGAGGCTGAATACCGCACTGAGTCAATGCGGTCTTAGCCTCTCTGGTGTCAACACTCTGTCTGATTTTGGATTTTTTTTTTTTTTTTTTTCCAAAATCAGACTTGACACCAGAGAGGCTGAATACCGCACTGAGTCAATGCGGTCTTAGCCTCTCTGGTGTCAACACTCTCTCTGATTTTGGATTTTTTTTTTTTTTTTTTCCAAAATCAGACTTGACACCAGAGAGGCTGAACACTGAGTCAATGCGGTCTTAGCCTCTCTGGTCTCAACACTCTGTCTGATTTTGGATTTTTTTTTTTTTTTTCCAAAATCAGACTTGACACCAGAGAGGTTGAATACCGCACTGAGTCAATGCAGTCTTAGCCTCTCTGGTCTCAACACTCTCTCTGATTTTGGATTTTTTTTTTTTTTTCCCCAAAATCAGACTTGACACCAGAGAGGCTGAATACCGCACTGAGTCAATGCGGTCTTAGCCTCTCTGGTGTCAACACTCTCTCTGATTTTGGATTTTTTTTTTTTTTTTCCAAAATCAGACTTGACACCAGAGAGGTTGAATACCGCACTGAGTCAATGCGGTCTTAGCCTCTCTGGTGTCAACACTCTGTCTGATTTTTGATTTTTTTTTTTTTTTTCCAAAATCAGACTTGACACCAGAGAGGCTGAATACCGCACTGAGTCAATGCGGTCTTAGCCTCTCTGGTGTCAACACTCTGTCTGATTTTGGATTTTTTTTTTTTTTTCCAAAATCAGACTTGACACCAGAGAGGCTGAATACCGCACTGAGTCAATGCGGTCTTAGCCTCTCTGGTGTCAACACTCTGTCTGATTTTGGATTTTTTTTTTTTTTTTTTTCCAAAATCAGACTTGACACCAGAGAGGCTGAATACCGCACTGAGTCAATGCGGTCTTAGCCTCTCTGGTGTCAACACTCTGTCTGATTTTGGATTTTTTTTTTTTTTTTCCCAAAATCAGACTTGACACCAGAGAGGCTGAACACTGAGTCAATGCGGTCTTAGCCTCTCTGGTCTCAACACTCTCTCTGATTTTGGATTTTTTTTTTTTTTTTTCCCAAAATCAGACTTGACACCAGAGAGGCTGAATACCGCACTGAGTCAATGCGGTCTTAGCCTCTCTGGTGTCAACACTCTGTCTGATTTTGGATTTTTTTTTTTTTTTTTTCCAAAATCAGACTTGACACCAGAGAGGCTGAATACCGCACTGAGTCAATGCGGTCTTAGCCTCTCTGGTCTCAACACTCTGTCTGATTTTGGATTTTTTTTTTTTTTTTCCAAAATCAGACTTGACACCAGAGAGGCTGAATACCGCACTGAGTCAATGCGGTGTTAGCCTCTCTGGTCTCAACACTCTGTCTGATTTTGGATTTTTTTTTTTTTTCCAAAATCAGACTTGACACCAGAGAGGCTGAATACCGCACTGAGTCAATGCGGTCTTAGCCTCTCTGGTGTCAACACTCTGTCTGATTTTGGATTATTTTATTTTTTTTTCCAAAATCAGACTTGACACCAGAGAGGCTGAACACTGAGTCAATGCGGTCTTAGCCTCTCTGGTCTCAACACTCTCTCTGATTTTGGATTTTTTTTTTTTTTTTCCAAAATCAGACTTGACACCAGAGAGGCTGAATACCGCACTGAGTCAATGCGGTCTTAGCCTCTCTGGTGTCAACACTCTGTCTGATTTTGGATTTTTTTTTTTTTTTTTCCAAAATCAGACTTGACACCAGAGAGGCTGAATACCGCACTGAGTCAATGCGGTCTTAGCCTCTCTGGTGTCAACACTCTGTCTGATTTTGGATTTTTTTTTTTTTTTTTCCAAAATCAGACTTGACACCAGAGAGGCTGAATACCGCACTGAGTCAATGCGGTCTTAGCCTCTCTGGTGTCAACACTCTGTCTGATTTTGGATTTTTTTTTTTTTTTTCCAAAATCAGACTTGACACCAGAGAGGCTGAATACCGCACTGAGTCAATGCGGTCTTAACCTCTCTGGTCTCGACACTCTGTCTGATTTTGGATTTTTTTTTTTTTTTTTTCCAAAATCAGACTTGACACCAGAGAGGCTGAATACCGCACTGAGTCAATGCGGTCTTAGCCTCTCTGGTGTCAACACTCTGTCAGATTTTGGATTTTTTTTTTTTTTTTTTTCCAAAATCAGACTTGACACCAGAGAGGCTGAATACCGCACTGAGTCAATGCGGTCTTAGCCTCTCTGGTGTCAACACTCTGTCTGATTTTGGATTTTTTTTTTTTTTTCCAAAATCAGACTTGACACCAGAGAGGCTGAATACCGCACTGAGTCAATGCGGTCTTAGCCTCTCTGGTGTCAACACTGTCTGATTTTTTTTTTTTTTTTTTTTTTCCCCAAAATCAGACTTGACACCAGAGAGGCTGAATACCGCACTGAGTCAATGCGGTCTTAGCCTCTCTGGTCTCAACACTCTGTCTGATTTTGGATTTTTTTTTTTTTTTTTCCAAAATCAGACTTGACACCAGAGAGGCTGAATACCGCACTGAGTCAATGCGGTCTTAGCCTCTCTGGTCTCAACACTCTGTCTGATTTTGGATTTTTTTTTTTTTTTCCAAAATCAGACTTGACACCAGAGAGGCTGAATACCGCACTGAGTCAATGCGGTCTTAGCCTCTCTGGTGTCAACAATCTGTCTGATTTTGGATTTTTTTTTTTTTTTTTTCCAAAATCAGACTTGACACCAGAGAGGCTGAACACTGAGTCAATGCGGTCTTAGCCTCTCTGGTCTCAACACTCTGTCTGATTTTGGATTTTTTTTTTTTTTTCCAAAATCAGACTTGACACCAGAGAGGCTGAATACCGCACTGAGTCAATGCGGTCTTAGCCTCTCTGGTGTCAACACTCTGTCTGATTTTGGATTTTTTTTTTTTTTTCCCCAAAATCAGACTTGACACCAGAGAGGCTGAATACCGCACTGAGTCAATGCGGTCTTAGCCTCTCTGGTCTCAACACTCTCTCTGATTTTGGATTTTTTTTTTTTTTTTTCCCAAAATCAGACTTGACACCAGAGAGGCTGAATACTGCACTGAGTCAATGCGGTCTTAGCCTCTCTGGTGTCAACAGTCTCTCTGATTTTGGATTTTTTTTTTTTTTTTCCAAAATCAGACTTGACACCAGAGAGGTTGAATACCGCACTGAGTCAATGCGGTCTTAGCCTCTCTGGTCTCAACACTCTCTCTGATTTTGGATTTTTTTTTTTTTTTTTCCAAAATCAGACTTGACACCAGAGAGGCTGAATACCGCACTGAGTCAATGCGGTCTTAGCCTCTCTGGTGTCAACACTCTCTCTGATTTTGGATTTTTTTTTTTTTTTTTCTCAAAATCAGACTTGACACCAGAGAGGTTGAATACCGCACTGAGTCAATGCGGTCTTAGCCTCTCTGGTCTCAACACTCTCTCTGATTTTGGATTTTTTTTTTTTTTTCCAAAATCAGACTTGACACCAGAGAGGCTGAATACCGCACTGAGTCAATGCGGTCTTAGCCTCTCTGGTGTCAACACTCTGTCTGATTTTGGATTTTTTTTTTTTTTTTTTTCCAAAATCAGACTTGACACCAGAGAGGCTGAACACTGAGTCAATGCGGTCTTAGCCTCTCTGGTCTCAACACTCTGTCTGATTTTGGATTTTTTTTTTTTTTTTTCCAAAATCAGACTTGACACCAGAGAGGCTGAATACCGCACTGAGTCAATGCGGTCTTAGCCTCTCTGGTGTCAACACTCTGTCTGATTTTGGATTTTTTTTTTTTTTTTCCAAAATCAGACTTGACACCAGAGAGGCTGAATACCGCACTGAGTCAATGCGGTCTTAGCCTCTCTGGTGTCAACACTCTGTCTGATTTTGGATTTTTTTTTTTTTTTTTTCCAAAATCAGACTTGACACCAGAGAGGCTGAATACCGCACTGAGTCAATGCGGTCTTAGCCTCTCTGGTGTCAACACTCTCTCTGATTTTGGATTTTTTTTTTTTTTTTTCCAAAATCAGACTTGACACCAGAGAGGTTGAATACCGCACTGAGTCAATGCGGTCTTAGCCTCTCTGGTGTCAACACTCTGTCTGATTTTTGATTTTTTTTTTTTTTTTCCAAAATCAGACTTGACACCAGAGAGGCTGAATACCGCACTGAGTCAATGCGGTCTTAGCCTCTCTGGTGTCAACACTCTGTCTGATTTTGGATTTTTTTTTTTTTTTCCAAAATCAGACTTGACACCAGAGAGGCTGAATACCGCACTGAGTCAATGCGGTCTTAGCCTCTCTGGTGTCAACACTCTGTCTGATTTTGGATTTTTTTTTTTTTTTTTTCCAAAATCAGACTTGACACCAGAGAGGCTGAATACCGCACTGAGTCAATGCGGTCTTAGCCTCTCTGGTGTCAACACTCTCTCTGATTTTGGATTTTTTTTTTTTTTTTTTCCAAAATCAGACTTGACACCAGAGAGGTTGAATACCGCACTGAGTCAATGCGGTCTTAGCCTCTCTGGTCTCAACACTCTCTCTGATTTTGGATTTTTTTTTTTTTTTTCAAAAATCAGACTTGACACCAGAGAGGCTGAATACCGCACTGAGTCAATGCGGTCTTAGCCTCTCTGGTGTCAACACTCTGTCTGATTTTGGATTTTTTTTTTTTTTTTTTTCCAAAATCAGACTTGACACCAGAGAGGCTGAACACTGAGTCAATGCGGTCTTAGCCTCTCTGGTCTCAACACTCTGTCTGATTTTGGATTTTTTTTTTTTTTTTCCAAAATCAGACTTGACACCAGAGAGGCTGAATACCGCACTGAGTCAATGCGGTCTTAGCCTCTCTGGTCTCAACACTCTGTCTGATTTTGGATTTTTTTTTTTTTTTTTCCAAAATCAGACTTGACACCAGAGAGGCTGAATACCGCACTGAGTCAATGCGGTCTTAGCCTCTCTGGTGTCAACACTCTGTCTGATTTTGGATTTTTTTTTTTTTTTTTTTCCAAAATCAGACTTGACACCAGAGAGGCTGAATACCGCACTGAGTCAATGCGGTCTTAGCCTCTCTGGTGTCAACACTCTGTCTGATTTTGGATTTTTTTTTTTTTTTTCCCAAAATCAGACTTGACACCAGAGAGGCTGAACACTGAGTCAATGCGGTCTTAGCCTCTCTGGTCTCAACACTCTCTCTGATTTTGGATTTTTTTTTTTTTTTTTCCCAAAATCAGACTTGACACCAGAGAGGCTGAATACCGCACTGAGTCAATGCGGTCTTAGCCTCTCTGGTGTCAACACTGTCTGATTTTGGATTTTTTTTTTTTTTTTTTCCAAAATCAGACTTGACACCAGAGAGGCTGAATACCGCACTGAGTCAATGCGGTCTTAGCCTCTCTGGTCTCAACACTCTGTCTGATTTTGGATTTTTTTTTTTTTTTTCCAAAATCAGACTTGACACCAGAGAGGCTGAATACCGCACTGAGTCAATGCGGTGTTAGCCTCTCTGGTCTCAACACTCTGTCTGATTTTGGATTTTTTTTTTTTTTCCAAAATCAGACTTGACACCAGAGAGGCTGAATACCGCACTGAGTCAATGCGGTCTTAGCCTCTCTGGTGTCAACACTCTGTCTGATTTTGGATTATTTTATTTTTTTTTCCAAAATCAGACTTGACACCAGAGAGGCTGAACACTGAGTCAATGCGGTCTTAGCCTCTCTGGTCTCAACACTCTCTCTGATTTTGGATTTTTTTTTTTTTTTTCCAAAATCAGACTTGACACCAGAGAGGCTGAATACCGCACTGAGTCAATGCGGTCTTAGCCTCTCTGGTGTCAACACTCTGTCTGATTTTGGATTTTTTTTTTTTTTTTTCCAAAATCAGACTTGACACCAGAGAGGCTGAATACCGCACTGAGTCAATGCGGTCTTAGCCTCTCTGGTGTCAACACTCTGTCTGATTTTGGATTTTTTTTTTTTTTTTTCCAAAATCAGACTTGACACCAGAGAGGCTGAATACCGCACTGAGTCAATGCGGTCTTAGCCTCTCTGGTGTCAACACTCTGTCTGATTTTGGATTTTTTTTTTTTTTTTCCAAAATCAGACTTGACACCAGAGAGGCTGAATACCGCACTGAGTCAATGCGGTCTTAACCTCTCTGGTCTCGACACTCTGTCTGATTTTGGATTTTTTTTTTTTTTTTTTCCAAAATCAGACTTGACACCAGAGAGGCTGAATACTGCACTGAGTCAATGCGGTCTTAGCCTCTCTGGTGTCAACACTCTGTCAGATTTTGGATTTTTTTTTTTTTTTTTTTTCCAAAATCAGACTTGACACCAGAGAGGCTGAATACCGCACTGAGTCAATGCGGTCTTAGCCTCTCTGGTGTCAACACTCTGTCTGATTTTGGATTTTTTTTTTTTTTTCCAAAATCAGACTTGACACCAGAGAGGCTGAATACCGCACTGAGTCAATGCGGTCTTAGCCTCTCTGGTGTCAACACTGTCTGATTTTTTTTTTTTTTTTTTTTTTTCCCAAAATCAGACTTGACACCAGAGAGGCTGAATACCGCACTGAGTCAATGCGGTCTTAGCCTCTCTGGTCTCAACACTCTGTCTGATTTTGGATTTTTTTTTTTTTTTTTCCAAAATCAGACTTGACACCAGAGAGGCTGAATACCGCACTGAGTCAATGCGGTCTTAGCCTCTCTGGTCTCAACACTCTGTCTGATTTTGGATTTTTTTTTTTTTTTCCAAAATCAGACTTGACACCAGAGAGGCTGAATACCGCACTGAGTCAATGCGGTCTTAGCCTCTCTGGTGTCAACAATCTGTCTGATTTTGGATTTTTTTTTTTTTTTTTTCCAAAATCAGACTTGACACCAGAGAGGCTGAACACTGAGTCAATGCGGTCTTAGCCTCTCTGGTCTCAACACTCTGTCTGATTTTGGATTTTTTTTTTTTTTCCAAAATCAGACTTGACACCAGAGAGGCTGAATACCGCACTGAGTCAATGCGGTCTTAGCCTCTCTGGTGTCAACACTCTGTCTGATTTTGGATTTTTTTTTTTTTTTCCCCAAAATCAGACTTGACACCAGAGAGGCTGAATACCGCACTGAGTCAATGCGGTCTTAGCCTCTCTGGTCTCAACACTCTCTCTGATTTTGGATTTTTTTTTTTTTTTTTCCCAAAATCAGACTTGACACCAGAGAGGCTGAATACTGCACTGAGTCAATGCGGTCTTAGCCTCTCTGGTGTCAACAGTCTCTCTGATTTTGGATTTTTTTTTTTTTTTTCCAAAATCAGACTTGACACCAGAGAGGTTGAATACCGCACTGAGTCAATGCGGTCTTAGCCTCTCTGGTCTCAACACTCTCTCTGATTTTGGATTTTTTTTTTTTTTTTTCCAAAATCAGACTTGACACCAGAGAGGCTGAATACCGCACTGAGTCAATGCGGTCTTAGCCTCTCTGGTGTCAACACTCTCTCTGATTTTGGATTTTTTTTTTTTTTTTTCTCAAAATCAGACTTGACACCAGAGAGGTTGAATACCGCACTGAGTCAATGCGGTCTTAGCCTCTCTGGTCTCAACACTCTCTCTGATTTTGGATTTTTTTTTTTTTTTCCAAAATCAGACTTGACACCAGAGAGGCTGAATACCGCACTGAGTCAATGCGGTCTTAGCCTCTCTGGTGTCAACACTCTGTCTGATTTTGGATTTTTTTTTTTTTTTTTTTCCAAAATCAGACTTGACACCAGAGAGGCTGAACACTGAGTCAATGCGGTCTTAGCCTCTCTGGTCTCAACACTCTGTCTGATTTTGGATTTTTTTTTTTTTTTTTCCAAAATCAGACTTGACACCAGAGAGGCTGAATACCGCACTGAGTCAATGCGGTCTTAGCCTCTCTGGTGTCAACACTCTGTCTGATTTTGGATTTTTTTTTTTTTTTTCCAAAATCAGACTTGACACCAGAGAGGCTGAATACCGCACTGAGTCAATGCGGTCTTAGCCTCTCTGGTGTCAACACTCTGTCTGATTTTGGATTTTTTTTTTTTTTTTTCAAAAATCAGACTTGACACCAGAGAGGCTGAATACCGCACTGAGTCAATGCGGTCTTAGCCTCTCTGGTGTCAACACTCTGTCTGATTTTGGATTTTTTTTTTTTTTTTTCCAAAATCAGCATTGACACCAGAGAGGCTGAATACCGCACTGAGTCAATGCGGTCTTAGCCTCTCTGGTGTCAACACTCTGTCTGATTTTGGATTTTTTTTTTTTTTTTTTCCAAAATCAGACTTGACACCAGAGAGGCTGAACACTGAGTCAATGCGGTCTTAGCCTCTCTGGTGTCAACACTCTGTCTGATTTTGGATTTTTTTTTTTTTTTTCCAAAATCAGACTTGACACCAGAGAGGCTGAATACCGCACTGAGTCAATGCGGTCTTAGCCTCTCTGGTGTCAACACTCTGTCTGATTTTGGATTTTTTTTTTTTTTTTTCCAAAATCAGACTTGACACCAGAGAGGCTGAATACCGCACTGAGTCAATGCGGTCTTAGCCTCTCTGGTGTCAACACTCTGTCTGATTTTGGATTTTTTTTTTTTTTTTTCCAAAATCAGACTTGACACCAGAGAGGCTGAATACCGCACTGAGTCAATGCGGTCTTAGCCTCTCTGGTGTCAACACTCTGTCTGATTTTGGATTTTTTTTTTTTTTTTCCAAAATCAGACTTGACACCAGAGAGGCTGAATACCGCACTGAGTCAATGCGGTCTTAACCTCTCTGGTCTCGACACTCTGTCTGATTTTGGATTTTTTTTTTTTTTTTTTCCAAAATCAGACTTGACACCAGAGAGGCTGAATACCGCACTGAGTCAATGCGGTCTTAGCCTCTCTGGTGTCAACACTCTGTCAGATTTTGGATTTTTTTTTTTTTTTTTTTCCAAAATCAGACTTGACACCAGAGAGGCTGAATACCGCACTGAGTCAATGCGGTCTTAGCCTCTCTGGTGTCAACACTCTGTCTGATTTTGGATTTTTTTTTTTTTTTCCAAAATCAGACTTGACACCAGAGAGGCTGAATACCGCACTGAGTCAATGCGGTCTTAGCCTCTCTGGTGTCAACACTGTCTGATTTTTTTTTTTTTTTTTTTTTTTCCCAAAATCAGACTTGACACCAGAGAGGCTGAATACCGCACTGAGTCAATGCGGTCTTAGCCTCTCTGGTCTCAACACTCTGTCTGATTTTGGATTTTTTTTTTTTTTTTTCCAAAATCAGACTTGACACCAGAGAGGCTGAATACCGCACTGAGTCAATGCGGTCTTAGCCTCTCTGGTCTCAACACTCTGTCTGATTTTGGATTTTTTTTTTTTTTTTCCAAAATCAGACTTGACACCAGAGAGGCTGAATACCGCACTGAGTCAATGCGGTCTTAGCCTCTCTGGTGTCAACAATCTGTCTGATTTTGGATTTTTTTTTTTTTTTTTTCCAAAATCAGACTTGACACCAGAGAGGCTGAACACTGAGTCAATGCGGTCTTAGCCTCTCTGGTCTCAACACTCTGTCTGATTTTGGATTTTTTTTTTTTTTCCAAAATCAGACTTGACACCAGAGAGGCTGAATACCGCACTGAGTCAATGCGGTCTTAGCCTCTCTGGTCTCAACACTCTCTCTGATTTTGGATTTTTTTTTTTTTTTTTCCCAAAATCAGACTTGACACCAGAGAGGCTGAATACTGCACTGAGTCAATGCGGTCTTAGCCTCTCTGGTGTCAACAGTCTCTCTGATTTTGGATTTTTTTTTTTTTTTTCCAAAATCAGACTTGACACCAGAGAGGTTGAATACCGCACTGAGTCAATGCGGTCTTAGCCTCTCTGGTCTCAACACTCTCTCTGATTTTGGATTTTTTTTTTTTTTTTTCCAAAATCAGACTTGACACCAGAGAGGCTGAATACCGCACTGAGTCAATGCGGTCTTAGCCTCTCTGGTGTCAACACTCTCTCTGATTTTGGATTTTTTTTTTTTTTTTTCTCAAAATCAGACTTGACACCAGAGAGGTTGAATACCGCACTGAGTCAATGCGGTCTTAGCCTCTCTGGTCTCAACACTCTCTCTGATTTTGGATTTTTTTTTTTTTTTCCAAAATCAGACTTGACACCAGAGAGGCTGAATACCGCACTGAGTCAATGCGGTCTTAGCCTCTCTGGTGTCAACACTCTGTCTGATTTTGGATTTTTTTTTTTTTTTTTTCCAAAATCAGACTTGACACCAGAGAGGCTGAACACTGAGTCAATGCGGTCTTAGCCTCTCTGGTCTCAACACTCTGTCTGATTTTGGATTTTTTTTTTTTTTTTCCAAAATCAGACTTGACACCAGAGAGGCTGAATACCGCACTGAGTCAATGCGGTCTTAGCCTCTCTGGTCTCAACACTCTGTCTGATTTTGGATTTTTTTTTTTTTTTTCCAAAATCAGACTTGACACCAGAGAGGCTGAATACCGCACTGAGTCAATGCGGTCTTAGCCTCTCTGGTGTCAACACTCTGTCTGATTTTGGATTTTTTTTTTTTTTTTTTTCCAAAATCAGACTTGACACCAGAGAGGCTGAACACTGAGTCAATGCGGTCTTAGCCTCTCTGGTCTCAACACTCTGTCTGATTTTGGATTTTTTTTTTTTTCCCAAAATCAGACTTGACACCAGAGAGGTTGAATACCGCACTGAGTCAATGCGGTCTTAGCCTCTCTGGTGTCAACACTCTCTCTGATTTTGGATTTTTTTTTTTTTTTTTTCCAAAATCAGACTTGACACCAGAGAGGTTGAATACCGCACTGAGTCAATGCGGTCTTAGCCTCTCTGGTCTCAACACTCTCTCTGATTTTGGATTTTTGTTATTTTTTTCCAAAATCAGACTTGACACCAGAGAGGCTGAATACCGCACTGAGTCAATGCGGTCTTAGCCTCTCTGGTGTCAACACTCTGTCTGATTTTTGATTTTTTTTTTTTTTTTCCAAAATCAGACTTGACACCAGAGAGGCTGAATACCGCACTGAGTCAATGCGGTCTTAGCCTCTCTGGTGTCAACACTCTGTCTGATTTTGGATTTTTTTTTTTTTCCAAAATCAGACTTGACACCAGAGAGGCTGAATACCGCACTGAGTCAATGCGGTCTTAGCCTCTCTGGTGTCAACACTCTGTCTGATTTAGGATTTTTTTTTTTTTTTTTCCAAAATCAGACTTGACACCAGAGAGGCTGAATACCGCACTGAGTCAATGCGGTCTTAGCCTCTCTGGTCTCAACACTCTGTCTGATTTTGGATTTTTTTTTTTTTTTTCCAAAATCAGACTTGACACCAGAGAGGCTGAATACCGCACTGAGTCAATGCGGTCTTAGCCTCTCTGGTGTCAACACTCTCTCTGATTTTGGATTTTTTTTTTTTTTTTTTCCAAAATCAGACTTGACACCAGAGAGGTTGAATACCGCACTGAGTCAATGCGGTCTTAGCCTCTCTGGTCTCAACACTCTCTCTGATTTTGGATTTTTTTTTTTTTTTTCCAAAATCAGACTTGACACCAGAGAGGCTGAATACCGCACTGAGTCAATGCGGTCTTAGCCTCTCTGGTGTCAACACTCTGTCTGATTTTGGATTTTTTTTTTTTTTTTTTTCCAAAATCAGACTTGACACCAGAGAGGCTGAACACTGAGTCAATGCGGTCTTAGCCTCTCTGGTCTCAACACTCTGTCTGATTTTGGATTTTTTTTTTTTTTTTCCAAAATCAGACTTGACACCAGAGAGGCTGAATACCGCACTGAGTCAATGCGGTCTTAGCCTCTCTGGTCTCAACACTCTGTCTGATTTTGGATTTTTTTTTTTTTTTTCCAAAATCAGACTTGACACCAGAGAGGCTGAATACCGCACTGAGTCAATGCGGTCTTAGCCTCTCTGGTGTCAACACTCTGTCTGATTTTGGATTTTTTTTTTTTTTTTTTTCCAAAATCAGACTTGACACCAGAGAGGCTGAACACTGAGTCAATGCGGTCTTAGCCTCTCTGGTGTCAACACTCTGTCTGATTTTGGATTTTTTTTTTTTTTTTTTCCAAAATCAGACTTGACACCAGAGAGGCTGAACACTGAGTCAATGCGGTCTTAGCCTCTCTGGTCTCAACACTCTGTCTGATTTTGGATTTTTTTTTTTTTTCACAAAATCAGACTTGACACCAGAGAGGCTGAATACCGCACTGAGTCAATGCGGTCTTAGCCTCTCTGGTCTCAACACTCTCTCTGATTTTGGATTTTTTTTTTTTTTTTTTCCCAAAATCAGACTTGACACCAGAGAGGCTGAATACCGCACTGAGTCAATGCGGTCTTAGCCTCTCTGGTGTCAACAGTCTCTCTGATTTTGGATTTTTTTTTTTTTTTTTCCAAAATCAGACTTGACACCAGAGAGGTTGAATACCGCACTGAGTCAATGCGGTCTTAGCCTCTCTGGTCTCAACACTCTCTCTGATTTTGGATTTTTTTTTTTTTTTTCCAAAATCAGACTTGACACCAGAGAGGCTGAATACCGCACTGAGTCAATGCGGTCTTAGCCTCTCTGGTGTCAACACTCTGTCTGATTTTGGATTTTTTTTTTTTTTTTTTTCTAAAATCAGACTTGACACCAGAGAGGCTGAACACTGAGTCAATGTGGTCTTAGCCTCTCTGGTCTCAACACTCTGTCTGATTTTGGATTTTTTTTTTTTTTTTCAAAAATCAGACTTGACACCAGAGAGGCTGAATACCGCACTGAGTCAATGCGGTCTTAGCCTCTCTGGTCTCAACACTCTGTCTGATTTTGGATTTTTTTTTTTTTTTTTTCCAAAATCAGACTTGACACCAGAGAGGCTGAATACCGCACTGAGTCAATGCGGTCTTAGCCTCTCTGGTGTCAACACTCTGTCTGATTTTGGATTTTTTTTTTTTTTTTTCCAAAATCAGACTTGACACCAGAGAGGCTGAATACCGCACTGAGTCAATGCGGTCTTAGCCTCTCTGGTCTCAACACTCTCTCTGATTTTGGATTTTTTTTTTTTTTTTTCCAAAATCAGACTTGACACCGGAGAGGTTGAATACCGCACTGAGTCATTGCGGTCTTAGCCTCTCTGGTCTCAACACTCTCTCTGATTTTGGATTTTTTTTTTTTTTTTCCAAAATCAGACTTGACACCAGAGAGGCTGAATACCGCACTGAGTCAATGCGGTCTTAGCCTCTCTGGTGTCAACACTCTGTCTGATTTTGGATTTTTTTTTTTTTTTTTTTCCAAAATCAGACTTGACACCAGAGAGGCTGAACACTGAGTCAATGCGGTCTTAGCCTCTCTGGTCTCAACACTCTGTCTGATTTTGGATTTTTTTTTTTTTTTCCAAAATCAGACTTGACACCAGAGAGGCTGAATACCGCACTGAGTCAATGCGGTCTTAGCCTCTCTGGTGTCAACACTCTGTCTGATTTTGGATTTTTTTTTTTTTTTTCCCAAAATCAGACTTGACACCAGAGAGGCTGAATACCGCACTGAGTCAATGCGGTCTTAGCCTCTCTGGTCTCAACACTCTCTCTGATTTTGGATTTTTTTTTTTTTTTTTCCCAAAATCAGACTTGACACCAGAGAGGCTGAATACCGCACTGAGTCAATGCGGTCTTAGCCTCTCTGGTGTCAACACTCTCTCTGATTTTGGATTTTTTTTTTTTTTTTCCAAAATCAGACTTGACACCAGAGAGGTTGAATACCGCACTGAGTCAATGCGGTCTTAGCCTCTCTGGTCTCAACACTCTCTCTGATTTTGGATTTTTTTTATTTTTTTCCAAAATCAGACTTGACACCAGAGAGGCTGAATACCGCACTGAGTCAATGCGGTCTTAGCCTCTCTGGTGTCAACACTCTGTCTGATTTTTGATTTTTTTTTTTTTTTCCAAAATCAGACTTGACACCAGAGAGGCTGAATACCGCACTGAGTCAATGCGGTCTTAGCCTCTCTGGTGTCAACACTCTGTCTGATTTTGGATTTTTTTTTTTTTTTTCCAAAATCAGACTTGACACCAGAGAGGCTGAATACCGCACTGAGTCAATGCGGTCTTAGCCTCTCTGGTGTCAACACTCTGTCTGATTTTGGATTTTTTTTTTTTTTTTTTCCAAAATCAGACTTGACACCAGAGAGGCTGAACACTGAGTCAATGCGGTCTTAGCCTCTCTGGTCTCAACACTCTCTCTGATTTTGGAATTTTTTTTTTTTTTTCCCAAAATCAGACTTGACACCAGAGAGGCTGAATACCGCACTGAGTCAATGCGGTCTTAGCCTCTCTGGTCTCAACACTCTGTCTGATTTTGGATTTTTTTTTTTTTTTTCCAAAATCAGACTTGACACCAGAGAGGCTGAATACCGCACTGAGTCAATGCGGTCTTAGCCTCTCTGGTGTCAACACTCTGTCTGATTTTGGATTTTTTTTTTTTTTTTTTCAAAAATCAGACTTGACACCAGAGAGGCTGAATACCGCACTGAGTCAATGCGGTCTTAGCCTCTCTGGTCTCAACACTCTGTCTGATTTTGGATTTTTTTTTTTTTTTTTTCAAAATCAGACTTGACACCAGAGAGTCTGAATATCGCACTGAGTCAATGCGGTCTTAGCCTCTCTGGTGTCAACACTCTGTCTGATTTTGGATTTTTTTTTTTTTTTTCCAAAATCAGACTTGACACCAGAGAGGCTGAATACCGCACTGAGTCAATGCGGTCTTAGCCTCTCTGGTGTCAACACTCTGTCTGATTTTGGATTTTTTTTTTTTTTTTCCCAAAATCAGACTTGACACCAGAGAGGCTGAACACTGAGTCAATGCGGTCTTAGCCTCTCTGGTCTCAACACTCTCTCTGATTTTGGATTTTTTTTTTTTTTTTTTCCAAAATCAGACTTGACACCAGAGAGGCTGAATACCGCACTGAGTCAATGCGGTCTTAGCCTCTCTGGTGTCAACACTCTGTCTGATTTTGGATTTTTTTTTTTTTTTTTTCAAAATCAGACTTGACACCAGAGAGGCTGAATACCGCACTGAGTCAATGCGGTCTTAGCCTCTCTGGTGTCAACACTCTGTCTGATTTTGGATTTTTTTTTTTTTTTTCCCCAAAATCAGACTTGACACCAGAGAGGCTGAATACCGCACTGAGTCAATGCGGTCTTAGCCTCTCTGGTCTCAACACTCTGTCTGATTTTTGATTTTTTTTTTTTTTTTTCCAAAATCAGACTTGACACCAGAGAGGCTGAATACCGCACTGAGTCAATGCGGTCTTAGCCTCTCTGGTGTCAACACTCTGTCTGATTTTGGATTTTTTTTTTTTTTTTTTTCCAAAATCAGACTTGACACCAGAGAGGCTGAACACTGAGTCAATGCGGTCTTAGCCTCTCTGGTGTCAACACTCTGTCTGATTTTGGATTTTTTTTTTTTTTTTTCCCAAAATCAGACTTGACACCAGAGAGGCTGAATACCGCACTGAGTCAATGCGGTCTTAGCCTCTCTGGTCTCAACACTCTGTCTGATTTTTGATTTTTTTTTTTTTTTTTCCAAAATCAGACTTGACACCAGAGAGGCTGAATACCGCACTGAGTCAATGCGGTCTTAGCCTCTCTGGTGTCAACACTCTGTCTGATTTTGGATTTTTTTTTTTTTTTTTTTCCAAAATCAGACTTGACACCAGAGAGGCTGAACACTGAGTCAATGCGGTCTTAGCCTCTCTGGTGTCAACACTCTCTCTGATTTTAGATTTTTTTTTTTTTTTTTCCAAAATCAGACTTGACACCAGAGAGGTTGAATACCGCACTGAGTCAATGCGGTCTTAGCCTCTCTGGTCTCAACACTCTCTCTGATTTTGGATTTTTTTTTTTTTTTTCCAAAATCAGACTTGACACCAGAGAGGCTGAATACCGCACTGAGTCAATGCGGTCTTAGCCTCTCTGGTGTCAACACTCTGTCTGATTTTTGATTTTTTTTTTTTTTTTTCAAAATCAGACTTGACACCAGAGAGGCTGAATACCGCACTGAGTCAATGCGGTCTTAGCCTCTCTGGTGTCAACACTCTGTCTGATTTTGGATTTTTTTTTTTTTTTCCAAAATCAGACTTGACACCAGAGAGGCTGAATACCGCACTGAGTCAATGCGGTCTTAGCCTCTCTGGTGTCAACACTCTGTCTGATTTTGGATTTTTTTTTTTTTTTTTTCCAAAATCAGACTTGACACCAGAGAGGCTGAACACTGAGTCAATGCGGTCTTAGCCTCTCTGGTCTCAACACTCTCTCTGATTTTGGATTTTTTTTATTTTTTTCCAAAATCAGACTTGACACCAGAGAGGCTGAATACCGCACTGAGTCAATGCGGTCTTAGCCTCTCTGGTGTCAACACTCTGTCTGATTTTTGATTTTTTTTTTTTTTTTCCAAAATCAGACTTGACACCAGAGAGGCTGAATACCGCACTGAGTCAATGCGGTCTTAGCCTCTCTGGTGTCAACACTCTGTCTGATTTTGGATTTTTTTTTTTTTTTTCCAAAATCAGACTTGACACCAGAGAGGCTGAATACCGCACTGAGTCAATGCGGTCTTAGCCTCTCTGGTGTCAACACTCTGTCTGATTTTGGATTTTTTTTTTTTTTTTTTCCAAAATCAGACTTGACACCAGAGAGGCTGAACACTGAGTCAATGCGGTCTTAGCCTCTCTGGTCTCAACACTCTCTCTGATTTTGGATTTTTTTTTTTTTTTTCCCAAAATCAGACTTGACACCAGAGAGGCTGAATACCGCACTGAGTCAATGCGGTCTTAGCCTCTCTGGTCTCAACACTCTGTCTGATTTTGGATTTTTTTTTTTTTTTTCCAAAATCAGACTTGACACCAGAGAGGCTGAATACCGCACTGAGTCAATGCGGTCTTAGCCTCTCTGGTGTCAACACTCTGTCTGATTTTGGATTTTTTTTTTTTTTTTTTCAAAATCAGACTTGACACCAGAGAGGCTGAATACCGCACTGAGTCAATGCGGTCTTAGCCTCTCTGGTCTCAACACTCTGTCTGATTTTGGATTTTTTTTTTTTTTTTTCAAAATCAGACTTGACACCAGAGAGTCTGAATATCGCACTGAGTCAATGCGGTCTTAGCCTCTCTGGTGTCAACACTCTGTCTGATTTTGGATTTTTTTTTTTTTTTTCCAAAATCAGACTTGACACCAGAGAGGCTGAATACCGCACTGAGTCAATGCGGTCTTAGCCTCTCTGGTGTCAACACTCTGTCTGATTTTGGATTTTTTTTTTTTTTTTCCAAAATCAGACTTGACACCAGAGAGGCTGAACACTGAGTCAATGCGGTCTTAGCCTCTCTGGTCTCAACACTCTCTCTGATTTTGGATTTTTTTTTTTTTTTTCCAAAATCAGACTTGACACCAGAGAGGCTGAATACCGCACTGAGTCAATGCGGTCTTAGCCTCTCTGGTGTCAACACTCTGTCTGATTTTGGATTTTTTTTTTTTTTTTTTCAAAATCAGACTTGACACCAGAGAGGCTGAATACCGCACTGAGTCAATGCGGTCTTAGCCTCTCTGGTGTCAACACTCTGTCTGATTTTGGATTTTTTTTTTTTTTTTCCCAAAATCAGACTTGACACCAGAGAGGCTGAATACCGCACTGAGTCAATGCGGTCTTAGCCTCTCTGGTCTCAACACTCTGTCTGATTTTTGATTTTTTTTTTTTTTTTTCCAAAATCAGACTTGACACCAGAGAGGCTGAATACCGCACTGAGTCAATGCGGTCTTAGCCTCTCTGGTGTCAACACTCTGTCTGATTTTGGATTTTTTTTTTTTTTTTTTCCAAAATCAGACTTGACACCAGAGAGGCTGAACACTGAGTCAATGCGGTCTTAGCCTCTCTGGTGTCAACACTCTGTCTGATTTTGGATTTTTTTTTTTTTTTCCCAAAATCAGACTTGACACCAGAGAGGCTGAATACCGCACTGAGTCAATGCGGTCTTAGCCTCTCTGGTCTCAACACTCTGTCTGATTTTTGATTTTTTTTTTTTTTTTTCCAAAATCAGACTTGACACCAGAGAGGCTGAATACCGCACTGAGTCAATGCGGTCTTAGCCTCTCTGGTGTCAACACTCTGTCTGATTTTGGATTTTTTTTTTTTTTTTTTCCAAAATCAGACTTGACACCAGAGAGGCTGAACACTGAGTCAATGCGGTCTTAGCCTCTCTGGTGTCAACACTCTCTCTGATTTTGGATTTTTTTTTTTTTTTTTCCAAAATCAGACTTGACACCAGAGAGGTTGAATACCGCACTGAGTCAATGCGGTCTTAGCCTCTCTGGTGTCAACACTCTGTCTGATTTTGGATTTTTTTTTTTTTTTTCCAAAATCAGACTTGACACCAGAGAGGCTGAACACTGAGTCAATGCGGTCTTAGCCTCTCTGGTCTCAACACTCTCTCTGATTTTGGATTTTTTTTTTTTTTTTCCAAAATCAGACTTGACACCAGAGAGGCTGAATACCGCACTGAGTCAATGCGGTCTTAGCCTCTCTGGTGTCAACACTCTGTCTGATTTTGGATTTTTTTTTTTTTTTTTTCAAAATCAGACTTGACACCAGAGAGGCTGAATACCGCACTGAGTCAATGCGGTCTTAGCCTCTCTGGTGTCAACACTCTGTCTGATTTTGGATTTTTTTTTTTTTTTCCCAAAATCAGACTTGACACCAGAGAGGCTGAATACCGCACTGAGTCAATGCGGTCTTAGCCTCTCTGGTCTCAACACTCTGTCTGATTTTTGATTTTTTTTTTTTTTTTTCCAAAATCAGACTTGACACCAGAGAGGCTGAATACCGCACTGAGTCAATGCGGTCTTAGCCTCTCTGGTGTCAACACTCTGTCTGATTTTGGATTTTTTTTTTTTTTTTTTCCAAAATCAGACTTGACACCAGAGAGGCTGAACACTGAGTCAATGCGGTCTTAGCCTCTCTGGTGTCAACACTCTGTCTGATTTTGGATTTTTTTTTTTTTTTTCCCAAAATCAGACTTGACACCAGAGAGGCTGAATACCGCACTGAGTCAATGCGGTCTTAGCCTCTCTGGTCTCAACACTCTGTCTGATTTTTGATTTTTTTTTTTTTTTTTTCCAAAATCAGACTTGACACCAGAGAGGCTGAATACCGCACTGAGTCAATGCGGTCTTAGCCTCTCTGGTGTCAACACTCTGTCTGATTTTGGATTTTTTTTTTTTTTTTTTCCAAAATCAGACTTGACACCAGAGAGGCTGAACACTGAGTCAATGCGGTCTTAGCCTCTCTGGTGTCAACACTCTCTCTGATTTTGGATTTTTTTTTTTTTTTTTCCAAAATCAGACTTGACACCAGAGAGGTTGAATACCGCACTGAGTCAATGCGGTCTTAGCCTCTCTGGTCTCAACACTCTCTCTGATTTTGGATTTTTTTTTTTTTTTTCCAAAATCAGACTTGACACCAGAGAGGCTGAATACCGCACTGAGTCAATGCGGTCTTAGCCTCTCTGGTGTCAACACTCTGTCTGATTTTTGATTTTTTTTTTTTTTTTCAAAATCAGACTTGACACCAGAGAGGCTGAATACCGCACTGAGTCAATGCGGTCTTAGCCTCTCTGGTGTCAACACTCTGTCTGATTTTGGATTTTTTTTTTTTTTTCCAAAATCAGACTTGACACCAGAGAGGCTGAATACCGCACTGAGTCAATGCGGTCTTAGCCTCTCTGGTGTCAACACTCTGTCTGATTTTGGATTTTTTTTGTTTTTGTTTTTCCAAAATCAGACTTGACACCAGAGAGGCTGAACACTGAGTCAATGCGGTCTTAGCCTCTCTGGTCTCAACACTCTCTCTGATTTTGGATTTTTTTTTTTTTTTTTCCAAAATCAGACTTGACACCAGAGAGGCTGAATACCGCACTGAGTCAATGCGGTCTTAGCCTCTCTGGTGTCAACACTCTGTCTGATTTTGGATTTTTTTTTTTTTTTTTCCCAAAATCAGACTTGACACCAGAGAGGCTGAATACTGCACTGAGTCAATGCGGTCTTAGCCTCTCTGGTCTCAACACTCTGTCTGATTTTGGATTTTTTTTTTTTTTTTCCAAAATCAGACTTGACACCAGAGAGGCTGAATACCGCACTGAGTCAATGCGGTCTTAGCCTCTCTGGTGTCAACACTCTGTCTGATTTTGGATTTTTTTTTTTTTTTTTCAAAAATCAGACTTGACACCAGAGAGGCTGAATACCGCACTGAGTCAATGCGGTCTTAGCCTCTCTGGTCTCAACACTCTGTCTGATTTTGGATTTTTTTTTTTTTTTTTTCAAAATCAGACTTGACACCAGAGAGTCTGAATATCGCACTGAGTCAATGCGGTCTTAGCCTCTCTGGTGTCAACACTCTGTCTGATTTTGGATTTTTTTTTTTTTTCCAAAATCAGACTTGACACCAGAGAGGCTGAATACCGCACTGAGTCAATGCGGTCTTAGCCTCTCTGGTGTCAACACTCTGTCTGATTTTGGATTTTTTTTTTTTTTTTCCAAAATCAGACTTGACACAAGAGAGGCTGAACACTGAGTCAATGCGGTCTTAGCCTCTCTGGTCTCAACACTCTCTCTGATTTTGGATTTTTTTTTTTTTTTTCCAAAATCAGACTTGACACCAGAGAGGCTGAATACCGCACTGAGTCAATGCGGTCTTAGCCTCTCTGGTGTCAACACTCTGTCTGATTTTGGATTTTTTTTTTTTTTTTTTCCAAAATCAGACTTGACACCAGAGAGGCTGAATACCGCACTGAGTCAATGCGGTCTTAGCCTCTCTGGTGTCAACACTCTGTCTGATTTTGGATTTTTTTTTTTTTTTTTTTCCAAAATCAGACTTGACACCAGAGAGGCTGAACACTGAGTCAATGCGGTCTTAGCCTCTCTGGTGTCAACACTCTCTCTGATTTTGGATTTTTTTTTTTTTTTTTCCAAAATCAGACTTGACACCAGAGAGGTTGAATACCGCACTGAGTCAATGCGGTCTTAGCCTCTCTGGTCTCAACACTCTCTCTGATTTTGGATTTTTTTTTTTTTTTTCCAAAATCAGACTTGACACCAGAGAGGCTGAATACCGCACTGAGTCAATGCGGTCTTAGCCTCTCTGGTGTCAACACTCTGTCTGATTTTGGATTTTTTTTTTTTTTTTTTCCAAAATCAGACTTGACACCAGAGAGGCTGAACACTGAGTCAATGCGGTCTTAGCCTCTCTGGTGTCAACACTCTCTCTGATTTTGGATTTTTTTTTTTTTTTTTCCAAAATCAGACTTGACACCAGAGAGGTTGAATACCGCACTGAGTCAATGCGGTCTTAGCCTCTCTGGTCTCAACACTCTCTCTGATTTTGGATTTTTTTTTTTTTTTTTCCAAAATCAGACTTGACACCAGAGAGGCTGAATACCGCACTGAGTCAATGCGGTCTTAGCCTCTCTGGTGTCAACACTCTGTCTGATTTTTGATTTTTTTTTTTTTTTTTCAAAATCAGACTTGACACCAGAGAGGCTGAATACCGCACTGAGTCAATGCGGTCTTAGCCTCTCTGGTGTCAACACTCTGTCTGATTTTGGATTTTTTTTTTTTTTTCCCAAAATCAGACTTGACACCAGAGAGGCTGAATACCGCACTGAGTCAATGCGGTCTTAGCCTCTCTGGTCTCAACACTCTGTCTGATTTTTGATTTTTTTTTTTTTTTTTCCAAAATCAGACTTGACACCAGAGAGGCTGAATACCGCACTGAGTCAATGCGGTCTTAGCCTCTCTGGTGTCAACACTCTGTCTGATTTTGGATTTTTTTTTTTTTTTTTTCCAAAATCAGACTTGACACCAGAGAGGCTGAACACTGAGTCAATGCGGTCTTAGCCTCTCTGGTGTCAACACTCTCTCTGATTTTGGATTTTTTTTTTTTTTTTTCCAAAATCAGACTTGACACCAGAGAGGTTGAATACCGCACTGAGTCAATGCGGTCTTAGCCTCTCTGGTGTCAACACTCTGTCTGATTTTGGATTTTTTTTTTTTTTTTCCAAAATCAGACTTGACACCAGAGAGGCTGAACACTGAGTCAATGCGGTCTTAGCCTCTCTGGTCTCAACACTCTCTCTGATTTTGGATTTTTTTTTTTTTTTTCCAAAATCAGACTTGACACCAGAGAGGCTGAATACCGCACTGAGTCAATGCGGTCTTAGCCTCTCTGGTGTCAACACTCTGTCTGATTTTGGATTTTTTTTTTTTTTTTTTCAAAATCAGACTTGACACCAGAGAGGCTGAATACCGCACTGAGTCAATGCGGTCTTAGCCTCTCTGGTGTCAACACTCTGTCTGATTTTGGATTTTTTTTTTTTTTTCCCAAAATCAGACTTGACACCAGAGAGGCTGAATACCGCACTGAGTCAATGCGGTCTTAGCCTCTCTGGTCTCAACACTCTGTCTGATTTTTGATTTTTTTTTTTTTTTTTCCAAAATCAGACTTGACACCAGAGAGGCTGAATACCGCACTGAGTCAATGCGGTCTTAGCCTCTCTGGTGTCAACACTCTGTCTGATTTTGGATTTTTTTTTTTTTTTTTTCCAAAATCAGACTTGACACCAGAGAGGCTGAACACTGAGTCAATGCGGTCTTAGCCTCTCTGGTGTCAACACTCTGTCTGATTTTGGATTTTTTTTTTTTTTTTCCCAAAATCAGACTTGACACCAGAGAGGCTGAATACCGCACTGAGTCAATGCGGTCTTAGCCTCTCTGGTCTCAACACTCTGTCTGATTTTTGATTTTTTTTTTTTTTTTTCCAAAATCAGACTTGACACCAGAGAGGCTGAATACCGCACTGAGTCAATGCGGTCTTAGCCTCTCTGGTGTCAACACTCTGTCTGATTTTGGATTTTTTTTTTTTTTTTTTCCAAAATCAGACTTGACACCAGAGAGGCTGAACACTGAGTCAATGCGGTCTTAGCCTCTCTGGTGTCAACACTCTCTCTGATTTTGGATTTTTTTTTTTTTTTTTTCCAAAATCAGACTTGACACCAGAGAGGTTGAATACCGCACTGAGTCAATGCGGTCTTAGCCTCTCTGGTCTCAACACTCTCTCTGATTTTGGATTTTTTTTTTTTTTTTCCAAAATCAGACTTGACACCAGAGAGGCTGAATACCGCACTGAGTCAATGCGGTCTTAGCCTCTCTGGTGTCAACACTCTGTCTGATTTTTGATTTTTTTTTTTTTTTTCAAAATCAGACTTGACACCAGAGAGGCTGAATACCGCACTGAGTCAATGCGGTCTTAGCCTCTCTGGTGTCAACACTCTGTCTGATTTTGGATTTTTTTTTTTTTTTCCAAAATCAGACTTGACACCAGAGAGGCTGAATACCGCACTGAGTCAATGCGGTCTTAGCCTCTCTGGTGTCAACACTCTGTCTGATTTTGGATTTTTTTTGTTTTTGTTTTTCCAAAATCAGACTTGACACCAGAGAGGCTGAACACTGAGTCAATGCGGTCTTAGCCTCTCTGGTCTCAACACTCTCTCTGATTTTGGATTTTTTTTTTTTTTTTTCCAAAATCAGACTTGACACCAGAGAGGCTGAATACCGCACTGAGTCAATGCGGTCTTAGCCTCTCTGGTGTCAACACTCTGTCTGATTTTGGATTTTTTTTTTTTTTTTTCCCAAAATCAGACTTGACACCAGAGAGGCTGAATACTGCACTGAGTCAATGCGGTCTTAGCCTCTCTGGTCTCAACACTCTGTCTGATTTTGGATTTTTTTTTTTTTTTTCCAAAATCAGACTTGACACCAGAGAGGCTGAATACCGCACTGAGTCAATGCGGTCTTAGCCTCTCTGGTGTCAACACTCTGTCTGATTTTGGATTTTTTTTTTTTTTTTTTCAAAAATCAGACTTGACACCAGAGAGGCTGAATACCGCACTGAGTCAATGCGGTCTTAGCCTCTCTGGTCTCAACACTCTGTCTGATTTTGGATTTTTTTTTTTTTTTTTTCAAAATCAGACTTGACACCAGAGAGTCTGAATATCGCACTGAGTCAATGCGGTCTTAGCCTCTCTGGTGTCAACACTCTGTCTGATTTTGGATTTTTTTTTTTTTTCCAAAATCAGACTTGACACCAGAGAGGCTGAATACCGCACTGAGTCAATGCGGTCTTAGCCTCTCTGGTGTCAACACTCTGTCTGATTTTGGATTTTTTTTTTTTTTTTCCAAAATCAGACTTGACACAAGAGAGGCTGAACACTGAGTCAATGCGGTCTTAGCCTCTCTGGTCTCAACACTCTCTCTGATTTTGGATTTTTTTTTTTTTTTTCCAAAATCAGACTTGACACCAGAGAGGCTGAATACTGCACTGAGTCAATGCGGTCTTAGCCTCTCTGGTGTCAACACTCTGTCTGATTTTGGATTTTTTTTTTTTTTTTTTCCAAAATCAGACTTGACACCAGAGAGGCTGAATACCGCACTGAGTCAATGCGGTCTTAGCCTCTCTGGTGTCAACACTCTGTCTGATTTTGGATTTTTTTTTTTTTTTTTTTTCCAAAATCAGACTTGACACCAGAGAGGCTGAACACTGAGTCAATGCGGTCTTAGCCTCTCTGGTGTCAACACTCTCTCTGATTTTGGATTTTTTTTTTTTTTTTTCCAAAATCAGACTTGACACCAGAGAGGTTGAATACCGCACTGAGTCAATGCGGTCTTAGCCTCTCTGGTCTCAACACTCTCTCTGATTTTGGATTTTTTTTTTTTTTTTCCAAAATCAGACTTGACACCAGAGAGGCTGAATACCGCACTGAGTCAATGCGGTCTTAGCCTCTCTGGTGTCAACACTCTGTCTGATTTTGGATTTTTTTTTTTTTTTTTTCCAAAATCAGACTTGACACCAGAGAGGCTGAACACTGAGTCAATGCGGTCTTAGCCTCTCTGGTGTCAACACTCTCTCTGATTTTGGATTTTTTTTTTTTTTTTTCCAAAATCAGACTTGACACCAGAGAGGTTGAATACCGCACTGAGTCAATGCGGTCTTAGCCTCTCTGGTCTCAACACTCTCTCTGATTTTGGATTTTTTTTTTTTTTTTCCAAAATCAGACTTGACACCAGAGAGGCTGAATACCGCACTGAGTCAATGCGGTCTTAGCCTCTCTGGTGTCAACACTCTGTCTGATTTTTGATTTTTTTTTTTTTTTTTCAAAATCAGACTTGACACCAGAGAGGCTGAATACCGCACTGAGTCAATGCGGTCTTAGCCTCTCTGGTGTCAACACTCTGTCTGATTTTGGATTTTTTTTTTTTTTTCCAAAATCAGACTTGACACCAGAGAGGCTGAATACCGCACTGAGTCAATGCGGTCTTAGCCTCTCTGGTGTCAACACTCTGTCTGATTTTGGATTTTTTTTGTTTTTGTTTTTCCAAAATCAGACTTGACACCAGAGAGGCTGAACACTGAGTCAATGCGGTCTTAGCCTCTCTGGTCTCAACACTCTCTCTGATTTTGGATTTTTTTTTTTTTTTTTCCAAAATCAGACTTGACACCAGAGAGGCTGAATACCGCACTGAGTCAATGCGGTCTTAGCCTCTCTGGTGTCAACACTCTGTCTGATTTTGGATTTTTTTTTTTTTTTTTCCCAAAATCAGACTTGACACCAGAGAGGCTGAATACTGCACTGAGTCAATGCGGTCTTAGCCTCTCTGGTCTCAACACTCTGTCTGATTTTGGATTTTTTTTTTTTTTTTCCAAAATCAGACTTGACACCAGAGAGGCTGAATACCGCACTGAGTCAATGCGGTCTTAGCCTCTCTGGTGTCAACACTCTGTCTGATTTTGGATTTTTTTTTTTTTTTTTTCAAAAATCAGACTTGACACCAGAGAGGCTGAATACCGCACTGAGTCAATGCGGTCTTAGCCTCTCTGGTCTCAACACTCTGTCTGATTTTGGATTTTTTTTTTTTTTTTTTCAAAATCAGACTTGACACCAGAGAGTCTGAATATCGCACTGAGTCAATGCGGTCTTAGCCTCTCTGGTGTCAACACTCTGTCTGATTTTGGATTTTTTTTTTTTTTCCAAAATCAGACTTGACACCAGAGAGGCTGAATACCGCACTGAGTCAATGCGGTCTTAGCCTCTCTGGTGTCAACACTCTGTCTGATTTTGGATTTTTTTTTTTTTTTTCCAAAATCAGACTTGACACAAGAGAGGCTGAACACTGAGTCAATGCGGTCTTAGCCTCTCTGGTCTCAACACTCTCTCTGATTTTGGATTTTTTTTTTTTTTTTTCCAAAATCAGACTTGACACCAGAGAGGCTGAATACCGCACTGAGTCAATGCGGTCTTAGCCTCTCTGGTGTCAACACTCTGTCTGATTTTGGATTTTTTTTTTTTTTTTTCCAAAATCAGACTTGACACCAGAGAGGCTGAATACCGCACTGAGTCAATGCGGTCTTAGCCTCTCTGGTGTCAACACTCTGTCTGATTTTGGATTTTTTTTTTTTTTTTTTTCCAAAATCAGACTTGACACCAGAGAGGCTGAACACTGAGTCAATGCGGTCTTAGCCTCTCTGGTGTCAACACTCTCTCTGATTTTGGATTTTTTTTTTTTTTTTTCCAAAATCAGACTTGACACCAGAGAGGTTGAATACCGCACTGAGTCAATGCGGTCTTAGCCTCTCTGGTCTCAACACTCTCTCTGATTTTGGATTTTTTTTTTTTTTTTCCAAAATCAGACTTGACACCAGAGAGGCTGAATACCGCATTGAGTCAATGCGGTCTTAGCCTCTCTGGTGTCAACACTCTGTCTGATTTTTGATTTTTTTTTTTTTTTTTCAAAATCAGACTTGACACCAGAGAGGCTGAATACCGCACTGAGTCAATGCGGTCTTAGCCTCTCTGGTGTCAACACTCTGTCTGATTTTGGATTTTTTTTTTTTTTTCCAAAATCAGACTTGACACCAGAGAGGCTGAATACCGCACTGAGTCAATGCGGTCTTAGCCTCTCTGGTGTCAACACTCTGTCTGATTTTGGATTTTTTTTTTTTTGTTTTTCCAAAATCAGACTTGACACCAGAGAGGCTGAACACTGAGTCAATGCGGTCTTAGCCTCTCTGGTCTCAACACTCTCTCTGATTTTGGATTTTTTTTATTTTTTTCCAAAATCAGACTTGACACCAGAGAGGCTGAATACCGCACTGAGTCAATGCGGTCTTAGCCTCTCTGGTGTCAACACTCTGTCTGATTTTTGATTTTTTTTTTTTTTTTCCAAAATCAGACTTGACACCAGAGAGGCTGAATACCGCACTGAGTCAATGCGGTCTTAGCCTCTCTGGTGTCAACACTCTGTCTGATTTTGGATTTTTTTTTTTTTTTCCAAAATCAGACTTGACACCAGAGAGGCTGAATACCGCACTGAGTCAATGCGGTCTTAGCCTCTCTGGTGTCAACACTCTGTCTGATTTTGGATTTTTTTTTTTTTTTTTTCCAAAATCAGACTTGACACCAGAGAGGCTGAACACTGAGTCAATGCGGTCTTAGCCTCTCTGGTCTCAACACTCTCTCTGATTTTGGATTTTTTTTTTTTTTTTCCCAAAATCAGACTTGACACCAGAGAGGCTGAATACCGCACTGAGTCAATGCGGTCTTAGCCTCTCTGGTCTCAACACTCTGTCTGATTTTGGATTTTTTTTTTTTTTTTTCCAAAATCAGACTTGACACCAGAGAGGCTGAATACCGCACTGAGTCAATGCGGTCTTAGCCTCTCTGGTGTCAACACTCTGTCTGATTTTGGATTTTTTTTTTTTTTTTTTCAAAAATCAGACTTGACACCAGAGAGGCTGAATACCGCACTGAGTCAATGCGGTCTTAGCCTCTCTGGTCTCAACACTCTGTCTGATTTTGGATTTTTTTTTTTTTTTTTTCAAAATCAGACTTGACACCAGAGAGTCTGAATATCGCACTGAGTCAATGCGGTCTTACCCTCTCTGGTGTCAACACTCTGTCTGATTTTGGATTTTTTTTTTTTTTTTCCAAAATCAGACTTGACACCAGAGAGGCTGAATACCGCACTGAGTCAATGCGGTCTTAGCCTCTCTGGTGTCAACACTCTGTCTGATTTTGGATTTTTTTTTTTTTTTTCCAAAATCAGACTTGACACCAGAGAGGCTGAACACTGAGTCAATGCGGTCTTAGCCTCTCTGGTCTCAACACTCTCTCTGATTTTGGATTTTTTTTTTTTTTTTCCAAAATCAGACTTGACACCAGAGAGGCTGAATACCGCACTGAGTCAATGCGGTCTTAGCCTCTCTGGTGTCAACACTCTGTCTGATTTTGGATTTTTTTTTTTTTTTTTCAAAATCAGACTTGACACCAGAGAGGCTGAATACCGCACTGAGTCAATGCGGTCTTAGCCTCTCTGGTGTCAACACTCTGTCTGATTTTGGATTTTTTTTTTTTTTTCCCAAAATCAGACTTGACACCAGAGAGGCTGAATACCGCACTGAGTCAATGCGGTCTTAGCCTCTCTGGTCTCAACACTCTGTCTGATTTTTGATTTTTTTTTTTTTTTTTCCAAAATCAGACTTGACACCAGAGAGGCTGAATACCGCACTGAGTCAATGCGGTCTTAGCCTCTCTGGTGTCAACACTCTGTCTGATTTTGGATTTTTTTTTTTTTTTTTTCCAAAATCAGACTTGACACCAGAGAGGCTGAACACTGAGTCAATGCGGTCTTAGCCTCTCTGGTGTCAACACTCTGTCTGATTTTGGATTTTTTTTTTTTTTTTCCCAAAATCAGACTTGACACCAGAGAGGCTGAATACCGCACTGAGTCAATGCGGTCTTAGCCTCTCTGGTCTCAACACTCTGTCTGATTTTTGATTTTTTTTTTTTTTTTTCCAAAATCAGACTTGACACCAGAGAGGCTGAATACCGCACTGAGTCAATGCGGTCTTAGCCTCTCTGGTGTCAACACTCTGTCTGATTTTGGATTTTTTTTTTTTTTTTTTCCAAAATCAGACTTGACACCAGAGAGGCTGAACACTGAGTCAATGCGGTCTTAGCCTCTCTGGTGTCAACACTCTCTCTGATTTTGGATTTTTTTTTTTTTTTTTCCAAAATCAGACTTGACACCAGAGAGGTTGAATACCGCACTGAGTCAATGCGGTCTTAGCCTCTCTGGTCTCAACACTCTCTCTGATTTTGGATTTTTTTTTTTTTTTTCCAAAATCAGACTTGACACCAGAGAGGCTGAATACCGCACTGAGTCAATGCGGTCTTAGCCTCTCTGGTGTCAACACTCTGTCTGATTTTTGATTTTTGATTTTTTTTTTCAAAATCAGACTTGACACCAGAGAGGCTGAATACCGCACTGAGTCAATGCGGTCTTAGCCTCTCTGGTGTCAACACTCTGTCTGATTTTGGATTTTTTTTTTTTTTTCCAAAATCAGACTTGACACCAGAGAGGCTGAATACCGCACTGAGTCAATGCGGTCTTAGCCTCTCTGGTGTCAACACTCTGTCTGATTTTGGATTTTTTTTGTTTTTGTTTTTCCAAAATCAGACTTGACACCAGAGAGGCTGAACACTGAGTCAATGCGGTCTTAGCCTCTCTGGTCTCAACACTCTCTCTGATTTTGGATTTTTTTTTTTTTTTTTCCAAAATCAGACTTGACACCAGAGAGGCTGAATACCGCACTGAGTCAATGCGGTCTTAGCCTCTCTGGTGTCAACACTCTGTCTGATTTTGGATTTTTTTTTTTTTTTTTCCCAAAATCAGACTTGACACCAGAGAGGCTGAATACTGCACTGATTCAATGCGGTCTTAGCCTCTCTGGTCTCAACACTCTGTCTGATTTTGGATTTTTTTTTTTTTTTTCCAAAATCAGACTTGACACCAGAGAGGCTGAATACCGCACTGAGTCAATGCGGTCTTAGCCTCTCTGGTGTCAACACTCTGTCTGATTTTGGATTTTTTTTTTTTTTTTTTCAAAAATCAGACTTGACACCAGAGAGGCTGAATACCGCACTGAGTCAATGCGGTCTTAGCCTCTCTGGTCTCAACACTCTGTCTGATTTTGGATTTTTTTTTTTTTTTTTCAAAATCAGACTTGACACCAGAGAGTCTGAATATCGCACTGAGTCAATGCGGTCTTAGCCTCTCTGGTGTCAACACTCTGTCTGATTTTGGATTTTTTTTTTTTTTCCAAAATCAGACTTGACACCAGAGAGGCTGAATACCGCACTGAGTCAATGCGGTCTTAGCCTCTCTGGTGTCAACACTCTGTCTGATTTTGGATTTTTTTTTTTTTTTTCCAAAATCAGACTTGACACAAGAGAGGCTGAACACTGAGTCAATGCGGTCTTAGCCTCTCTGGTCTCAACACTCTCTCTGATTTTGGATTTTTTTTTTTTTTTTCCAAAATCAGACTTGACACCAGAGAGGCTGAATACCGCACTGAGTCAATGCGGTCTTAGCCTCTCTGGTGTCAACACTCTGTCTGATTTTGGATTTTTTTTTTTTTTTTTCCAAAATCAGACTTGACACCAGAGAGGCTGAATACCGCACTGAGTCAATGCGGTCTTAGCCTCTCTGGTGTCAACACTCTGTCTGATTTTGGATTTTTTTTTTTTTTTTCCCAAAATCAGACTTGACACCAGAGAGGCTGAATACCGCACTGAGTCAATGCGGTCTTAGCCTCTCTGGTGTCAACACTCTGTCTGATTTTGGATTTTTTTTTATTTTTTATATCAAAATCAGACTTGACACCAGAGAGGCTGAACACTGAGTCAATGCGGTCTTAGCCTCTCTGGTGTCAACACTCTCTCTGATTTTGGATTTTTTTTTTTTTTTTTCCAAAATCAGACTTGACACCAGAGAGGTTGAATACCGCACTGAGTCAATGCGGTCTTAGCCTCTCTGGTCTCAACACTCTCTCTGATTTTGGATTTTTTTTTATTTTTTTCCAAAATCAGACTTGACACCAGAGAGGCTGAATACCGCACTGAGTCAATGCGGTCTTAGCCTCTCTGGTGTCAACACTCTGTCTGATTTTTGATTTTTTTTTTTTTTTTTCCAAAATCAGACTTGACACCAGAGAGGCTGAATACCGCACTGAGTCAATGCGGTCTTAGCCTCTCTGGTGTCAACACTCTGTCTGATTTTGGATTTTTTTTTTTTTTTCCAAAATCAGACTTGACACCAGAGAGGCTGAATACCGCACTGAGTCAATGCGGTCTTAGCCTCTCTGGTGTCAACACTCTGTCTGATTTTGGATTTTTTTTTTTTTTTTTTCCAAAATCAGACTTGACACCAGAGAGGCTGAACACTGAGTCAATGCGGTCTTAGCCTCTCTGGTCTCAACACTCTCTCTGATTTTGGATTTTTTTTTTTTTTTTCCCAAAATCAGACTTGACACCAGAGAGGCTGAATACCGCACTGAGTCAATACGGTCTTAGCCTCTCTGGTGTCAACACTCTGTCTGATTTTGGATTTTTTTTTTTTTTTTTTTCCAAAATCAGACTTGACACCAGAGAGGCTGAATACCGCACTGAGTCAATGCGGTCTTAGCCTCTCTGGTCTCAACACTCTGTCTGATTTTGGATTTTTTTTTTTTTTTTCCAAAATCAGACTTGACACCAGAGAGGCTGAATACCGCACTGAGTCAATGCGGTCTTAGCCTCTCTGGTGTCAACACTCTGTCTGATTTTGGATTTTTTTTTTTTTTTTTTCAAAAATCAGACTTGACACCAGAGAGGCTGAATACTGCACTGAGTCAATGCGGTCTTAGCCTCTCTGGTCTCAACACTCTGTCTGATTTTGGATTTTTTTTTTTTTTTTTTCAAAATCAGACTTGACACCAGAGAGTCTGAATATCGCACTGAGTCAATGCGGTCTTAGCCTCTCTGGTGTCAACACTCTGTCTGATTTTGGATTTTTTTTTTTTTTTTCCAAAATCAGACTTGACACCAGAGAGGCTGAATACCGCACTGAGTCAATGCGGTCTTAGCCTCTCTGGTGTCAACACTCTGTCTGATTTTGGATTTTTTTTTTTTTTTTCCAAAATCAGACTTGACACAAGAGAGGCTGAACACTGAGTCAATGCGGTCTTAGCCTTTCTGGTCTCAACACTCTCTCTGATTTTGGATTTTTTTTTTTTTTTTCCAAAATCAGACTTGACACCAGAGAGGCTGAATACCGCACTGAGTCAATGCGGTCTTAGCCTCTCTGGTGTCAACACTCTGTCTGATTTTGGATTTTTTTTTTTTTTTTTCCAAAATCAGACTTGACACCAGAGAGGCTGAATACCGCACTGAGTCAATGCGGTCTTAGCCTCTCTGGTGTCAACACTCTGTCTGATTTTGGATTTTTTTTTTTTTTTCCCCAAAATCAGACTTGACACCAGAGAGGCTGAATACCGCACTGAGTCAATGCGGTCTTAGCCTCTCTGGTCTCAACACTCTGTCTGATTTTTGATTTTTGATTTTTTTTTTCCAAAATCAGACTTGACACCAGAGAGGCTGAATACCGCACTGAGTCAATGCGGTCTTAGCCTCTCTGGTGTCAACACTCTGTCTGATTTTGGATTTTTTTTTATTTTTTATTTCAAAATCAGACTTGACACCAGAGAGGCTGAACACTGAGTCAATGCGGTCTTAGCCTCTCTGGTGTCAACACTCTCTCTGATTTTGGTTTTTTTTTTTTTTTTTTCCAAAATCAGACTTGACACCAGAGAGGTTGAATACCGCACTGAGTCAATGCGGTCTTAGCCTCTCTGGTCTCAACACTCTCTCTGATTTTGGATTTTTTTTTTTTTTTCCAAAATCAGACTTGACACCAGAGAGGCTGAATACCGCACTGAGTCAATGCGGTCTTAGCCTCTCTGGTGTCAACACTCTGTCTGATTTTTGATTTTTTTTTTTTTTTTCCAAAATCAGACTTGACACCAGAGAGGCTGAATACCGCACTGAGTCAATGCGGTCTTAGCCTCTCTGGTGTCAACACTCTGTCTGATTTTGGATTTTTTTTTTTTTTTTCCAAAATCAGACTTGACACCAGAGAGGCTGAATACCGCACTGAGTCAATGCGGTCTTAGCCTCTCTGGTGTCAACACTCTGTCTGATTTTGGATTTTTTTTTTTTTTTTTTCCAAAATCAGAATTGACACCAGAGAGGCTGAACACTGAGTCAATGCGGTCTTAGCCTCTCTGGTCTCAACACTCTCTCTGATTTTGGATTTTTTTTTTTTTTTTCCCAAAATCAGACTTGACACCAGAGAGGCTGAATACCGCACTGAGTCAATGCGGTCTTAGCCTCTCTGGTGTCAACACTCTGTCTGATTTTGGATTTTTTTTTTTTTTTTTTCCAAAATCAGACTTGACACCAGAGAGGCTGAATACCGCACTGAGTCAATGCGGTCTTAGCCTCTCTGGTCTCAACACTCTGTCTGATTTTGGATTTTTTTTTTTTTTTTTCAAAATCAGACTTGACACCAGAGAGGCTGAATACCGCACTGAGTCAATGCGGTCTTAGCCTCTCTGGTGTCAACACTCTGTCTGATTTTGGATTTTTTTTTTTTTTTCTTTTTTAAATCAGACTTGACACCAGAGAGGCTGAATACCGCACTGAGTCAATGCGGTCTTAGCCTCTCTGGTCTCAACACTCTGTCTGATTTTGGATTTTTTTTTTTTTTTTTTTCAAAATCAGACTTGACACCAGAGAGGCTGAATACCGCACTGAGTCAATGCGGTCTTAGCCTCTCTGGTCTCAACACTCTGTCTGATTTTTGATTTTTTTTTTTTTTTTTCCAAAATCAGACTTGACACCAGAGAGGCTGAATACCGCACTGAGTCAATGCGGTCTTAGCCTCTCTGGTGTCAACACTCTGTCTGATTTTGGATTTTTTTTTATTTTTTATTTCAAAATCAGACTTGACACCAGAGAGGCTGAACACTGAGTCAATGCGGTCTTAGCCTCTCTGGTGTCAACACTCTCTCTGATTTTGGTTTTTTTTTTTTTTTTTTCCAAAATCAGACTTGACACCAGAGAGGTTGAATACCGCACTGAGTCAATGCGGTCTTAGCCTCTCTGGTCTCAACACTCTCTCTGATTTTGGATTTTTTTTTTTTTTTCCAAAATCAGACTTGACACCAGAGAGGCTGAATACCGCACTGAGTCAATGCGGTCTTAGCCTCTCTGGTGTCAACACTCTGTCTGATTTTTGATTTTTTTTTTTTTTTTCCAAAATCAGACTTGACACCAGAGAGGCTGAATACCGCACTGAGTCAATGCGGTCTTAGCCTCTCTGGTGTCAACACTCTGTCTGATTTTGGATTTTTTTTTTTTTTTTCCAAAATCAGACTTGACACCAGAGAGGCTGAATACCGCACTGAGTCAATGCGGTCTTAGCCTCTCTGGTGTCAACACTCTGTCTGATTTTGGATTTTTTTTTTTTTTTTTTCCAAAATCAGAATTGACACCAGAGAGGCTGAACACTGAGTCAATGCGGTCTTAGCCTCTCTGGTCTCAACACTCTCTCTGATTTTGGATTTTTTTTTTTTTTTTCCCAAAATCAGACTTGACACCAGAGAGGCTGAATACCGCACTGAGTCAATGCGGTCTTAGCCTCTCTGGTGTCAACACTCTGTCTGATTTTGGATTTTTTTTTTTTTTTTTTCCAAAATCAGACTTGACACCAGAGAGGCTGAATACCGCACTGAGTCAATGCGGTCTTAGCCTCTCTGGTCTCAACACTCTGTCTGATTTTGGATTTTTTTTTTTTTTTTTCAAAATCAGACTTGACACCAGAGAGGCTGAATACCGCACTGAGTCAATGCGGTCTTAGCCTCTCTGGTGTCAACACTCTGTCTGATTTTGGATTTTTTTTTTTTTTTCTTTTTTAAATCAGACTTGACACCAGAGAGGCTGAATACCGCACTGAGTCAATGCGGTCTTAGCCTCTCTGGTCTCAACACTCTGTCTGATTTTGGATTTTTTTTTTTTTTTTTTCAAAATCAGACTTGACACCAGAGAGTCTGAATATCGCACTGAGTCAATGCGGTCTTAGCCTCTCTGGTGTCAACACTCTGTCTGATTTTGGATTTTTTTTTTTTTTTTCCAAAATCAGACTTGACACCAGAGAGGCTGAATACCGCACTGAGTCAATGCGGTCTTAGCCTCTCTGGTGTCAACACTCTGTCTGATTTTGGATTTTTTTTTTTTTTTTCCAAAATCAGACTTGACACAAGAGAGGCTGAACACTGAGTCAATGCGGTCTTAGCCTCTCTGGTCTCAACACTCTCTCTGATTTTGGATTTTTTTTTTTTTTTTCCAAAATCAGACTTGACACCAGAGAGGCTGAATACCGCACTGAGTCAATGCGGTCTTAGCCTCTCTGGTGTCAACACTCTGTCTGATTTTGGATTTTTTTTTTTTTTTTTTCCAAAATCAGACTTGACACCAGAGAGGCTGAACACTGAGTCAATGCGGTCTTAGCCTCTCTGGTCTCAACACTCTCTCTGATTTTGGATTTTTTTTTTTTTTTTCCCAAAATCAGACTTGACACCAGAGAGGCTGAATACCGCACTGAGTCAATGCGGTCTTAGCCTCTCTGGTCTCAACACTCTGTCTGATTTTGGATTTTTTTTTTTTTTTTTCCAAAATCAGACTTGACACCAGAGAGGCTGAATACCGCACTGAGTCAATGCGGTCTTAGCCTCTCTGGTGTCAACACTCTGTCTGATTTTGGATTTTTTTTTTTTTTTTTTCAAAAATCAGACTTGACACCAGAGAGGCTGAATACCGCACTGAGTCAATGCGGTCTTAGCCTCTCTGGTCTCAACACTCTGTCTGATTTTGGATTTTTTTTTTTTTTTTTTCAAAATCAGACTTGACACCAGAGAGTCTGAATATCGCACTGAGTCAATGCGGTCTTACCCTCTCTGGTGTCAACACTCTGTCTGATTTTGGATTTTTTTTTTTTTTTTCCAAAATCAGACTTGACACCAGAGAGGCTGAATACCGCACTGAGTCAATGCGGTCTTAGCCTCTCTGGTGTCAACACTCTGTCTGATTTTGGATTTTTTTTTTTTTTTTCCAAAATCAGACTTGACACCAGAGAGGCTGAACACTGAGTCAATGCGGTCTTAGCCTCTCTGGTCTCAACACTCTCTCTGATTTTGGATTTTTTTTTTTTTTTTCCAAAATCAGACTTGACACCAGAGAGGCTGAATACCGCACTGAGTCAATGCGGTCTTAGCCTCTCTGGTGTCAACACTCTGTCTGATTTTGGATTTTTTTTTTTTTTTTTTCAAAATCAGACTTGACACCAGAGAGGCTGAATACCGCACTGAGTCAATGCGGTCTTAGCCTCTCTGGTGTCAACACTCTGTCTGATTTTGGATTTTTTTTTTTTTTTCCCAAAATCAGACTTGACACCAGAGAGGCTGAATACCGCACTGAGTCAATGCGGTCTTAGCCTCTCTGGTCTCAACACTCTGTCTGATTTTTGATTTTTTTTTTTTTTTTTCCAAAATCAGACTTGACACCAGAGAGGCTGAATACCGCACTGAGTCAATGCGGTCTTAGCCTCTCTGGTCTCAACACTCTCTCTGATTTTGGATTTTTTTTTTTTTTTCCAAAATCAGACTTGACACCAGAGAGGCTGAACACTGAGTCAATGCGGTCTTAGCCTCTCTGGTGTCAACACTCTGTCTGATTTTTGATTTTTTTTTTTTTTTTCCAAAATCAGACTTGACACCAGAGAGGCTGAATACCGCACTGAGTCAATGCGGTCTTAGCCTCTCTGGTGTCAACACTCTGTCTGATTTTGGATTTTTTTTTTTTTTTTCCAAAATCAGACTTGACACCAGAGAGGCTGAATACCGCACTGAGTCAATGCGGTCTTAGCCTCTCTGGTGTCAACACTCTGTCTGATTTTGGATTTTTTTTTTTTTTTTTTCCAAAATCAGAATTGACACCAGAGAGGCTGAACACTGAGTCAATGCGGTCTTAGCCTCTCTGGTCTCAACACTCTCTCTGATTTTGGATTTTTTTTTTTTTTTTCCCAAAATCAGACTTGACACCAGAGAGGCTGAATACCGCACTGAGTCAATGCGGTCTTAGCCTCTCTGGTGTCAACACTCTGTCTGATTTTGGATTTTTTTTTTTTTTTTTTCCAAAATCAGACTTGACACCAGAGAGGCTGAATACCGCACTGAGTCAATGCGGTCTTAGCCTCTCTGGTCTCAACACTCTGTCTGATTTTGGATTTTTTTTTTTTTTTTTCAAAATCAGACTTGACACCAGAGAGGCTGAATACCGCACTGAGTCAATGCGGTCTTAGCCTCTCTGGTGTCAACACTCTGTCTGATTTTTGATTTTTTTTTTTTTTTCTTTTTTAAATCAGACTTGACACCAGAGAGGCTGAATACCGCACTGAGTCAATGCGGTCTTAGCCTCTCTGGTCTCAACACTCTGTCTGATTTTGGATTTTTTTTTTTTTTTTTTTCAAAATCAGACTTGACACCAGAGAGTCTGAATATCGCACTGAGTCAATGCGGTCTTAGCCTCTCTGGTGTCAACACTCTGTCTGATTTTGGATTTTTTTTTTTTTTTTCCAAAATCAGACTTGACACCAGAGAGGCTGAATACCGCACTGAGTCAATGCGGTCTTAGCCTCTCTGGTGTCAACACTCTGTCTGATTTTGGATTTTTTTTTTTTTTTTCCAAAATCAGACTTGACACAAGAGAGGCTGAACACTGAGTCAATGCGGTCTTAGCCTCTCTGGTCTCAACACTCTCTCTGATTTTGGATTTTTTTTTTTTTTTTCCAAAATCAGACTTGACACCAGAGAGGCTGAATACCGCACTGAGTCAATGCGGTCTTAGCCTCTCTGGTGTCAACACTCTGTCTGATTTTGGATTTTTTTTTTTTTTTTTTCCAAAATCAGACTTGACACCAGAGAGGCTGAACACTGAGTCAATGCGGTCTTAGCCTCTCTGGTCTCAACACTCTCTCTGATTTTGGATTTTTTTTTTTTTTTTCCCAAAATCAGACTTGACACCAGAGAGGCTGAATACCGCACTGAGTCAATGCGGTCTTAGCCTCTCTGGTCTCAACACTCTGTCTGATTTTGGATTTTTTTTTTTTTTTTTCCAAAATCAGACTTGACACCAGAGAGGCTGAATACCGCACTGAGTCAATGCGGTCTTAGCCTCTCTGGTGTCAACACTCTGTCTGATTTTGGATTTTTTTTTTTTTTTTTTCAAAAATCAGACTTGACACCAGAGAGGCTGAATACCGCACTGAGTCAATGCGGTCTTAGCCTCTCTGGTCTCAACACTCTGTCTGATTTTGGATTTTTTTTTTTTCTTTTTCAAAATCAGACTTGACACCAGAGAGTCTGAATATCGCACTGAGTCAATGCGGTCTTACCCTCTCTGGTGTCAACACTCTGTCTGATTTTGGATTTTTTTTTTTTTTTTCCAAAATCAGACTTGACACCAGAGAGGCTGAATACCGCACTGAGTCAATGCGGTCTTAGCCTCTCTGGTGTCAACACTCTGTCTGATTTTGGATTTTTTTTTTTTTTTTCCAAAATCAGACTTGACACCAGAGAGGCTGAACACTGAGTCAATGCGGTCTTAGCCTCTCTGGTCTCAACACTCTCTCTGATTTTGGATTTTTTTTTTTTTTTTCCAAAATCAGACTTGACACCAGAGAGGCTGAATACCGCACTGAGTCAATGCGGTCTTAGCCTCTCTGGTGTCAACACTCTGTCTGATTTTGGATTTTTTTTTTTTTTTTTCAAAATCAGACTTGACACCAGAGAGGCTGAATACCGCACTGAGTCAATGCGGTCTTAGCCTCTCTGGTGTCAACACTCTGTCTGATTTTGGATTTTTTTTTTTTTTTCCCAAAATCAGACTTGACACCAGAGAGGCTGAATACCGCACTGAGTCAATGCGGTCTTAGCCTCTCTGGTCTCAACACTCTGTCTGATTTTTGATTTTTTTTTTTTTTTTTCCAAAATCAGACTTGACACCAGAGAGGCTGAATACCGCACTGAGTCAATGCGGTCTTAGCCTCTCTGGTGTCAACACTCTGTCTGATTTTGGATTTTTTTTTTTTTTTTTTTCCAAAATCAGACTTGACACCAGAGAGGCTGAACACTGAGTCAATGCGGTCTTAGCCTCTCTGGTGTCAACACTCTGTCTGATTTTGGATTTTTTTTTTTTTTTTCCCAAAATCAGACTTGACACCAGAGAGGCTGAATACCGCACTGAGTCAATGCGGTCTTAGCCTCTCTGGTCTCAACACTCTGTCTGATTTTTGATTTTTTTTTTTTTTTTTCCAAAATCAGACTTGACACCAGAGAGGCTGAATACCGCACTGAGTCAATGCGGTCTTAGCCTCTCTGGTGTCAACACTCTGTCTGATTTTGGATTTTTTTTTTTTTTTTTTCCAAAATCAGACTTGACACCAGAGAGGCTGAACACTGAGTCAATGCGGTCTTAGCCTCTCTGGTGTCAACACTCTCTCTGATTTTGGATTTTTTTTTTTTTTTTTCCAAAATCAGACTTGACACCAGAGAGGTTGAATACCGCACTGAGTCAATGCGGTCTTAGCCTCTCTGGTCTCAACACTCTCTCTGATTTTGGATTTTTTTTTTTTTTTTCCAAAATCAGACTTGACACCAGAGAGGCTGAATACCGCACTGAGTCAATGCGGTCTTAGCCTCTCTGGTGTCAACACTCTGTCTGATTTTTGATTTTTTTTTTTTTTTTTTCAAAATCAGACTTGACACCAGAGAGGCTGAATACCGCACTGAGTCAATGCGGTCTTAGCCTCTCTGGTGTCAACACTCTGTCTGATTTTGGATTTTTTTTTTTTTTTTCCAAAATCAGACTTGACACCAGAGAGGCTGAATACCGCACTGAGTCAATGCGGTCTTAGCCTCTCTGGTGTCAACACTCTGTCTGATTTTGGATTTTTTTTGTTTTTGTTTTTCCAAAATCAGACTTGACACCAGAGAGGCTGAACACTGAGTCAATGCGGTCTTAGCCTCTCTGGTCTCAACACTCTCTCTGATTTTGGATTTTTTTTTTTTTTTTTCCAAAATCAGACTTGACACCAGAGAGGCTGAATACCGCACTGAGTCAATGCGGTCTTAGCCTCTCTGGTGTCAACACTCTGTCTGATTTTGGATTTTTTTTTTTTTTTTTCCCAAAATCAGACTTGACACCAGAGAGGCTGAATACTGCACTGAGTCAATGCGGTCTTAGCCTCTCTGGTCTCAACACTCTGTCTGATTTTGGATTTTTTTTTTTTTTTTCCAAAATCAGACTTGACACCAGAGAGGCTGAATACCGCACTGAGTCAATGCGGTCTTAGCCTCTCTGGTGTCAACACTCTGTCTGATTTTGGATTTTTTTTTTTTTTTTTTCAAAAATCAGACTTGACACCAGAGAGGCTGAATACCGCACTGAGTCAATGCGGTCTTAGCCTCTCTGGTCTCAACACTCTGTCTGATTTTGGATTTTTTTTTTTTTTTTTTCAAAATCAGACTTGACACCAGAGAGTCTGAATATCGCACTGAGTCAATGCGGTCTTAGCCTCTCTGGTGTCAACACTCTGTCTGATTTTGGATTTTTTTTTTTTTTCCAAAATCAGACTTGACACCAGAGAGGCTGAATACCGCACTGAGTCAATGCGGTCTTAGCCTCTCTGGTGTCAACACTCTGTCTGATTTTGGATTTTTTTTTTTTTTTTCCAAAATCAGACTTGACACAAGAGAGGCTGAACACTGAGTCAATGCGGTCTTAGCCTCTCTGGTCTCAACACTCTCTCTGATTTTGGATTTTTTTTTTTTTTTTTCCAAAATCAGACTTGACACCAGAGAGGCTGAATACCGCACTGAGTCAATGCGGTCTTAGCCTCTCTGGTGTCAACACTCTGTCTGATTTTGGATTTTTTTTTTTTTTTTTTCCAAAATCAGACTTGACACCAGAGAGGCTGAATACCGCACTGAGTCAATGCGGTCTTAGCCTCTCTGGTGTCAACACTCTGTCTGATTTTGGATTTTTTTTTTTTTTTTCCCAAAATCAGACTTGACACCAGAGAGGCTGAATACCGCACTGAGTCAATGCGGTCTTAGCCTCTCTGGTGTCAACACTCTGTCTGATTTTGGATTTTTTTTTATTTTTTATATCAAAATCAGACTTGACACCAGAGAGGCTGAACACTGAGTCAATGCGGTCTTAGCCTCTCTGGTGTCAACACTCTCTCTGATTTTGGATTTTTTTTTTTTTTTTTCCAAAATCAGACTTGACACCAGAGAGGTTGAATACCGCACTGAGTCAATGCGGTCTTAGCCTCTCTGGTCTCAACACTCTCTCTGATTTTGGATTTTTTTTTTTTTTTCCAAAATCAGACTTGACACCAGAGAGGCTGAATACCGCACTGAGTCAATGCGGTCTTAGCCTCTCTGGTGTCAACACTCTGTCTGATTTTGGATTTTTTTTTTTTTTTTTTCCAAAATCAGACTTGACACCAGAGAGGCTGAACACTGAGTCAATGCGGTCTTAGCCTCTCTGGTCTCAACACTCTCTCTGATTTTGGATTTTTTTTTTTTTTTTCCCAAAATCAGACTTGACACCAGAGAGGCTGAATACCGCACTGAGTCAATGCGGTCTTAGCCTCTCTGGTGTCAACACTCTGTCTGATTTTGGATTTTTTTTTTTTTTTCCAAAATCAGACTTGACACCAGAGAGGCTGAATACCGCACTGAGTCAATGCGGTCTTAGCCTCTCTGGTGTCAACACTCTGTCTGATTTTGGATTTTTTTTTTTTTTTTCCAAAATCAGACTTGACACAAGAGAGGCTGAACACTGAGTCAATGCGGTCTTAGCCTCTCTGGTCTCAACACTCTCTCTGATTTTGGATTTTTTTTTTTTTTTTTCCAAAATCAGACTTGACACCAGAGAGGCTGAATACCGCACTGAGTCAATGCGGTCTTAGCCTCTCTGGTGTCAACACTCTGTCTGATTTTGGATTTTTTTTTTTTTTTTTTCCAAAATCAGACTTGACACCAGAGAGGCTGAATACCGCACTGAGTCAATGCGGTCTTAGCCTCTCTGGTGTCAACACTCTGTCTGATTTTGGATTTTTTTTTTTTTTTTCCCAAAATCAGACTTGACACCAGAGAGGCTGAATACCGCACTGAGTCAATGCGGTCTTAGCCTCTCTGGTGTCAACACTCTGTCTGATTTTGGATTTTTTTTTATTTTTTATATCAAAATCAGACTTGACACCAGAGAGGCTGAACACTGAGTCAATGCGGTCTTAGCCTCTCTGGTGTCAACACTCTCTCTGATTTTGGATTTTTTTTTTTTTTTTTCCAAAATCAGACTTGACACCAGAGAGGTTGAATACCGCACTGAGTCAATGCGGTCTTAGCCTCTCTGGTCTCAACACTCTCTCTGATTTTGGATTTTTTTTTTTTTTTCCAAAATCAGACTTGACACCAGAGAGGCTGAATACCGCACTGAGTCAATGCGGTCTTAGCCTCTCTGGTGTCAACACTCTGTCTGATTTTGGATTTTTTTTTTTTTTTTTTCCAAAATCAGACTTGACACCAGAGAGGCTGAACACTGAGTCAATGCGGTCTTAGCCTCTCTGGTCTCAACACTCTCTCTGATTTTGGATTTTTTTTTTTTTTTTCCCAAAATCAGACTTGACACCAGAGAGGCTGAATACCGCACTGAGTCAATGCGGTCTTAGCCTCTCTGGTGTCAACACTCTGTCTGATTTTGGATTTTTTTTTTTTTTTTTTTCCAAAATCAGACTTGACACCAGAGAGGCTGAATACCGCACTGAGTCAATGCGGTCTTAGCCTCTCTGGTCTCAACACTCTGTCTGATTTTGGATTTTTTTTTTTTTTTTCCAAAATCAGACTTGACACCAGAGAGGCTGAATACCGCACTGAGTCAATGCGGTCTTAGCCTCTCTGGTGTCAACACTCTGTCTGATTTTGGATTTTTTTTTTTTTTTTTTCAAAAATCAGACTTGACACCAGAGAGGCTGAATACTGCACTGAGTCAATGCGGTCTTAGCCTCTCTGGTCTCAACACTCTGTCTGATTTTGGATTTTTTTTTTTTTTTTTTCAAAATCAGACTTGACACCAGAGAGTCTGAATATCGCACTGAGTCAATGCGGTCTTAGCCTCTCTGGTGTCAACACTCTGTCTGATTTTGGATTTTTTTTTTTTTTTTCCAAAATCAGACTTGACACCAGAGAGGCTGAATACCGCACTGAGTCAATGCGGTCTTAGCCTCTCTGGTGTCAACACTCTGTCTGATTTTGGATTTTTTTTTTTTTTTTCCAAAATCAGACTTGACACAAGAGAGGCTGAACACTGAGTCAATGCGGTCTTAGCCTTTCTGGTCTCAACACTCTCTCTGATTTTGGATTTTTTTTTTTTTTTTCCAAAATCAGACTTGACACCAGAGAGGCTGAATACCGCACTGAGTCAATGCGGTCTTAGCCTCTCTGGTGTCAACACTCTGTCTGATTTTGGATTTTTTTTTTTTTTTTTCCAAAATCAGACTTGACACCAGAGAGGCTGAATACCGCACTGAGTCAATGCGGTCTTAGCCTCTCTGGTGTCAACACTCTGTCTGATTTTGGATTTTTTTTTTTTTTTCCCCAAAATCAGACTTGACACCAGAGAGGCTGAATACCGCACTGAGTCAATGCGGTCTTAGCCTCTCTGGTCTCAACACTCTGTCTGATTTTTGATTTTTTTTTTTTTTTTTCCAAAATCAGACTTGACACCAGAGAGGCTGAATACCGCACTGAGTCAATGCGGTCTTAGCCTCTCTGGTGTCAACACTCTGTCTGATTTTGGATTTTTTTTTATTTTTTATTTCAAAATCAGACTTGACACCAGAGAGGCTGAACACTGAGTCAATGCGGTCTTAGCCTCTCTGGTGTCAACACTCTCTCTGATTTTGGTTTTTTTTTTTTTTTTTTCCAAAATCAGACTTGACACCAGAGAGGTTGAATACCGCACTGAGTCAATGCGGTCTTAGCCTCTCTGGTCTCAACACTCTCTCTGATTTTGGATTTTTTTTTTTTTTTCCAAAATCAGACTTGACACCAGAGAGGCTGAATACCGCACTGAGTCAATGCGGTCTTAGCCTCTCTGGTGTCAACACTCTGTCTGATTTTTGATTTTTTTTTTTTTTTTCCAAAATCAGACTTGACACCAGAGAGGCTGAATACCGCACTGAGTCAATGCGGTCTTAGCCTCTCTGGTGTCAACACTCTGTCTGATTTTGGATTTTTTTTTTTTTTTTCCAAAATCAGACTTGACACCAGAGAGGCTGAATACCGCACTGAGTCAATGCGGTCTTAGCCTCTCTGGTGTCAACACTCTGTCTGATTTTGGATTTTTTTTTTTTTTTTTTCCAAAATCAGAATTGACACCAGAGAGGCTGAACACTGAGTCAATGCGGTCTTAGCCTCTCTGGTCTCAACACTCTCTCTGATTTTGGATTTTTTTTTTTTTTTTCCCAAAATCAGACTTGACACCAGAGAGGCTGAATACCGCACTGAGTCAATGCGGTCTTAGCCTCTCTGGTGTCAACACTCTGTCTGATTTTGGATTTTTTTTTTTTTTTTTTCCAAAAATCAGACTTGACACCAGAGAGGCTGAATACCGCACTGAGTCAATGCGGTCTTAGCCTCTCTGGTCTCAACACTCTGTCTGATTTTGGATTTTTTTTTTTTTTTTTCAAAATCAGACTTGACACCAGAGAGGCTGAATACCGCACTGAGTCAATGCGGTCTTAGCCTCTCTGGTGTCAACACTCTGTCTGATTTTGGATTTTTTTTTTTTTTTCTTTTTTAAATCAGACTTGACACCAGAGAGGCTGAATACCGCACTGAGTCAATGCGGTCTTAGCCTCTCTGGTCTCAACACTCTGTCTGATTTTGGATTTTTTTTTTTTTTTTTTCAAAATCAGACTTGACACCAGAGAGTCTGAATATCGCACTGAGTCAATGCGGTCTTAGCCTCTCTGGTGTCAACACTCTGTCTGATTTTGGATTTTTTTTTTTTTTTTCCAAAATCAGACTTGACACCAGAGAGGCTGAATACCGCACTGAGTCAATGCGGTCTTAGCCTCTCTGGTGTCAACACTCTGTCTGATTTTGGATTTTTTTTTTTTTTTCCAAAATCAGACTTGACACAAGAGAGGCTGAACACTGAGTCAATGCGGTCTTAGCCTCTCTGGTCTCAACACTCTCTCTGATTTTGGATTTTTTTTTTTTTTTTCCAAAATCAGACTTGACACCAGAGAGGCTGAATACCGCACTGAGTCAATGCGGTCTTAGCCTCTCTGGTGTCAACACTCTGTCTGATTTTGGATTTTTTTTTTTTTTTTTCCAAAATCAGACTTGACACCAGAGAGGCTGAATACCGCACTGAGTCAATGCGGTCTTAGCCTCTCTGGTGTCAACACTCTGTCTGATTTTGGATTTTTTTTTTTTTTTTCCCAAAATCAGACTTGACACCAGAGAGGCTGAATACCGCACTGAGTCAATGCGGTCTTAGCCTCTCTGGTGTCAACACTCTGTCTGATTTTGGATTTTTTTTTTTTTTTTCCAAAATCAGACTTGACACCAGAGAGGCTGAATACCGCACTGAGTCAATGCGGTCTTAGCCTCTCTGGTGTCAACACTCTGTCTGATTTTGGATTTTTTTTTTTTTTTCCCCAAAATCAGACTTGACACCAGAGAGGCTGAATACCGCACTGAGTCAATGCGGTCTTAGCCTCTCTGGTCTCAACACTCTCTCTGATTTTGGATTTTTTTTTTTTTTTTTCCAAAATCAGACTTGACACCGGAGAGGTTGAATACCGCACTGAGTCATTGCGGTCTTAGCCTCTCTGGTCTCAACACTCTCTCTGATTTTGGATTTTTTTTTTTTTTTTCCAAAATCAGACTTGACACCAGAGAGGCTGAATACCGCACTGAGTCAATGCGGTCTTAGCCTCTCTGGTGTCAACACTCTGTCTGATTTTGGATTTTTTTTTTTTTTTTTTTCCAAAATCAGACTTGACACCAGAGAGGCTGAACACTGAGTCAATGCGGTCTTAGCCTCTCTGGTCTCAACACTCTGTCTGATTTTGGATTTTTTTTTTTTTTTTCCAAAATCAGACTTGACACCAGAGAGGCTGAATACCGCACTGAGTCAATGCGGTCTTAGCCTCTCTGGTGTCAACACTCTGTCTGATTTTGGATTTTTTTTTTTTTTTTCCCAAAATCAGACTTGACACCAGAGAGGCTGAATACCGCACTGAGTCAATGCGGTCTTAGCCTCTCTGGTCTCAACACTCTCTCTGATTTTGGATTTTTTTTTTTTTTTTCCCAAAATCAGACTTGACACCAGAGAGGCTGAATACCGCACTGAGTCAATGCGGTCTTAGCCTCTCTGGTGTCAACACTCTCTCTGATTTTGGATTTTTTTTTTTTTTTTCCAAAATCAGACTTGACACCAGAGAGGTTGAATACCGCACTGAGTCAATGCGGTCTTAGCCTCTCTGGTCTCAACACTCTCTCTGATTTTGGATTTTTTTTATTTTTTTCCAAAATCAGACTTGACACCAGAGAGGCTGAATACCGCACTGAGTCAATGCGGTCTTAGCCTCTCTGGTGTCAACACTCTGTCTGATTTTTGATTTTTTTTTTTTTTTTCCAAAATCAGACTTGACACCAGAGAGGCTGAATACCGCACTGAGTCAATGCGGTCTTAGCCTCTCTGGTGTCAACACTCTGTCTGATTTTGGATTTTTTTTTTTTTTTCCAAAATCAGACTTGACACCAGAGAGGCTGAATACCGCACTGAGTCAATGCGGTCTTAGCCTCTCTGGTGTCAACACTCTGTCTGATTTTGGATTTTTTTTTTTTTTTTTTCCAAAATCAGACTTGACACCAGAGAGGCTGAACACTGAGTCAATGCGGTCTTAGCCTCTCTGGTCTCAACACTCTCTCTGATTTTGGAATTTTTTTTTTTTTTTCCCAAAATCAGACTTGACACCAGAGAGGCTGAATACCGCACTGAGTCAATGCGGTCTTAGCCTCTCTGGTCTCAACACTCTGTCTGATTTTGGATTTTTTTTTTTTTTTTCCAAAATCAGACTTGACACCAGAGAGCCTGAATACCGCACTGAGTCAATGCGGTCTTAGCCTCTCTGGTGTCAACACTCTGTCTGATTTTGGATTTTTTTTTTTTTTTTTTCAAAAATCAGACTTGACACCAGAGAGGCTGAATACCGCACTGAGTCAATGCGGTCTTAGCCTCTCTGGTCTCAACACTCTGTCTGATTTTGGATTTTTTTTTTTTTTTTTTCAAAATCAGACTTGACACCAGAGAGTCTGAATATCGCACTGAGTCAATGCGGTCTTAGCCTCTCTGGTGTCAACACTCTGTCTGATTTTGGATTTTTTTTTTTTTTTCCAAAATCAGACTTGACACCAGAGAGGCTGAATACCGCACTGAGTCAATGCGGTCTTAGCCTCTCTGGTGTCAACACTCTGTCTGATTTTGGATTTTTTTTTTTTTTTTCCAAAATCAGACTTGACACCAGAGAGGCTGAACACTGAGTCAATGCGGTCTTAGCCTCTCTGGTCTCAACACTCTCTCTGATTTTGGATTTTTTTTTTTTTTTTTTCCAAAATCAGACTTGACACCAGAGAGGCTGAATACCGCACTGAGTCAATGCGGTCTTAGCCTCTCTGGTGTCAACACTCTGTCTGATTTTGGATTTTTTTTTTTTTTTTTTCAAAATCAGACTTGACACCAGAGAGGCTGAATACCGCACTGAGTCAATGCGGTCTTAGCCTCTCTGGTGTCAACACTCTGTCTGATTTTGGATTTTTTTTTTTTTTTCCCCAAAATCAGACTTGACACCAGAGAGGCTGAATACCGCACTGAGTCAATGCGGTCTTAGCCTCTCTGGTCTCAACACTCTGTCTGATTTTTGATTTTTTTTTTTTTTTTTCCAAAATCAGACTTGACACCAGAGAGGCTGAATACCGCACTGAGTCAATGCGGTCTTAGCCTCTCTGGTGTCAACACTCTGTCTGATTTTGGATTTTTTTTTTTTTTTTTTTCCAAAATCAGACTTGACACCAGAGAGGCTGAACACTGAGTCAATGCGGTCTTAGCCTCTCTGGTGTCAACACTCTGTCTGATTTTGGATTTTTTTTTTTTTTTTCCCAAAATCAGACTTGACACCAGAGAGGCTGAATACCGCACTGAGTCAATGCGGTCTTAGCCTCTCTGGTCTCAACACTCTGTCTGATTTTTGATTTTTTTTTTTTTTTTTCCAAAATCAGACTTGACACCAGAGAGGCTGAATACCGCACTGAGTCAATGCGGTCTTAGCCTCTCTGGTGTCAACACTCTGTCTGATTTTGGATTTTTTTTTTTTTTTTTTTCCAAAATCAGACTTGACACCAGAGAGGCTGAACACTGAGTCAATGCGGTCTTAGCCTCTCTGGTGTCAACACTCTCTCTGATTTTGGATTTTTTTTTTTTTTTTTCCAAAATCAGACTTGACACCAGAGAGGTTGAATACCGCACTGAGTCAATGCGGTCTTAGCCTCTCTGGTCTCAACACTCTCTCTGATTTTGGATTTTTTTTTTTTTTTTCCAAAATCAGACTTGACACCAGAGAGGCTGAATACCGCACTGAGTCAATGCGGTCTTAGCCTCTCTGGTGTCAACACTCTGTCTGATTTTTGATTTTTTTTTTTTTTTTTCAAAATCAGACTTGACACCAGAGAGGCTGAATACCGCACTGAGTCAATGCGGTCTTAGCCTCTCTGGTGTCAACACTCTGTCTGATTTTGGATTTTTTTTTTTTTTCCAAAATCAGACTTGACACCAGAGAGGCTGAATACCGCACTGAGTCAATGCGGTCTTAGCCTCTCTGGTGTCAACACTCTGTCTGATTTTGGATTTTTTTTTTTTTTTTTTCCAAAATCAGACTTGACACCAGAGAGGCTGAACACTGAGTCAATGCGGTCTTAGCCTCTCTGGTCTCAACACTCTCTCTGATTTTGGATTTTTTTTATTTTTTTCCAAAATCAGACTTGACACCAGAGAGGCTGAATACCGCACTGAGTCAATGCGGTCTTAGCCTCTCTGGTGTCAACACTCTGTCTGATTTTTGATTTTTTTTTTTTTTTTCCAAAATCAGACTTGACACCAGAGAGGCTGAATACCGCACTGAGTCAATGCGGTCTTAGCCTCTCTGGTGTCAACACTCTGTCTGATTTTGGATTTTTTTTTTTTTTTTTTCCAAAATCAGACTTGACACCAGAGAGGCTGAACACTGAGTCAATGCGGTCTTAGCCTCTCTGGTGTCAACACTCTCTCTGATTTTGGATTTTTTTTTTTTTTTTTCCAAAATCAGACTTGACACCAGAGAGGTTGAATACCGCACTGAGTCAATGCGGTCTTAGCCTCTCTGGTCTCAACACTCTCTCTGATTTTGGATTTTTTTTTTTTTTTTCCAAAATCAGACTTGACACCAGAGAGGCTGAATACCGCACTGAGTCAATGCGGTCTTAGCCTCTCTGGTGTCAACACTCTGTCTGATTTTTGATTTTTTTTTTTTTTTTCAAAATCAGACTTGACACCAGAGAGGCTGAATACCGCACTGAGTCAATGCGGTCTTAGCCTCTCTGGTGTCAACACTCTGTCTGATTTTGGATTTTTTTTTTTTTTCCAAAATCAGACTTGACACCAGAGAGGCTGAATACCGCACTGAGTCAATGCGGTCTTAGCCTCTCTGGTGTCAACACTCTCTCTGATTTTGGATTTTTTTTTTTTTTTTCCAAAATCAGACTTGACACCAGAGAGGTTGAATACCGCACTGAGTCAATGCGGTCTTAGCCTCTCTGGTCTCAACACTCTCTCTGATTTTGGATTTTTTTTATTTTTTTCCAAAATCAGACTTGACACCAGAGAGGCTGAATACCGCACTGAGTCAATGCGGTCTTAGCCTCTCTGGTGTCAACACTCTGTCTGATTTTTGATTTTTTTTTTTTTTTTCCAAAATCAGACTTGACACCAGAGAGGCTGAATACCGCACTGAGTCAATGCGGTCTTAGCCTCTCTGGTGTCAACACTCTGTCTGATTTTGGATTTTTTTTTTTTTTTCCAAAATCAGACTTGACACCAGAGAGGCTGAATACCGCACTGAGTCAATGCGGTCTTAGCCTCTCTGGTGTCAACACTCTGTCTGATTTTGGATTTTTTTTTTTTTTTTTTCCAAAATCAGACTTGACACCAGAGAGGCTGAACACTGAGTCAATGCGGTCTTAGCCTCTCTGGTCTCAACACTCTCTCTGATTTTGGAATTTTTTTTTTTTTTCCCAAAATCAGACTTGACACCAGAGAGGCTGAATACCGCACTGAGTCAATGCGGTCTTAGCCTCTCTGGTCTCAACACTCTGTCTGATTTTGGATTTTTTTTTTTTTTTTTCCAAAATCAGACTTGACACCAGAGAGCCTGAATACCGCACTGAGTCAATGCGGTCTTAGCCTCTCTGGTGTCAACACTCTGTCTGATTTTGGATTTTTTTTTTTTTTTTTTCAAAAATCAGACTTGACACCAGAGAGGCTGAATACCGCACTGAGTCAATGCGGTCTTAGCCTCTCTGGTCTCAACACTCTGTCTGATTTTGGATTTTTTTTTTTTTTTTTTCAAAATCAGACTTGACACCAGAGAGTCTGAATATCGCACTGAGTCAATGCGGTCTTAGCCTCTCTGGTGTCAACACTCTGTCTGATTTTGGATTTTTTTTTTTTTTTCCAAAATCAGACTTGACACCAGAGAGGCTGAATACCGCACTGAGTCAATGCGGTCTTAGCCTCTCTGGTGTCAACACTCTGTCTGATTTTGGATTTTTTTTTTTTTTTTCCAAAATCAGACTTGACACCAGAGAGGCTGAACACTGAGTCAATGCGGTCTTAGCCTCTCTGGTCTCAACACTCTCTCTGATTTTGGATTTTTTTTTTTTTTTTTTCCAAAATCAGACTTGACACCAGAGAGGCTGAATACCGCACTGAGTCAATGCGGTCTTAGCCTCTCTGGTGTCAACACTCTGTCTGATTTTGGATTTTTTTTTTTTTTTTTCAAAATCAGACTTGACACCAGAGAGGCTGAATACCGCACTGAGTCAATGCGGTCTTAGCCTCTCTGGTGTCAACACTCTGTCTGATTTTGGATTTTTTTTTTTTTTTTCCCAAAATCAGACTTGACACCAGAGAGGCTGAATACCGCACTGAGTCAATGCGGTCTTAGCCTCTCTGGTCTCAACACTCTGTCTGATTTTTGATTTTTTTTTTTTTTTTTCCAAAATCAGACTTGACACCAGAGAGGCTGAATACCGCACTGAGTCAATGCGGTCTTAGCCTCTCTGGTGTCAACACTCTGTCTGATTTTGGATTTTTTTTTTTTTTTTTTTCCAAAATCAGACTTGACACCAGAGAGGCTGAACACTGAGTCAATGCGGTCTTAGCCTCTCTGGTGTCAACACTCTGTCTGATTTTGGATTTTTTTTTTTTTTTTCCCAAAATCAGACTTGACACCAGAGAGGCTGAATACCGCACTGAGTCAATGCGGTCTTAGCCTCTCTGGTCTCAACACTCTGTCTGATTTTTGATTTTTTTTTTTTTTTTTCCAAAATCAGACTTGACACCAGAGAGGCTGAATACCGCACTGAGTCAATGCGGTCTTAGCCTCTCTGGTGTCAACACTCTGTCTGATTTTGGATTTTTTTTTTTTTTTTTTCCAAAATCAGACTTGACACCAGAGAGGCTGAACACTGAGTCAATGCGGTCTTAGCCTCTCTGGTGTCAACACTCTCTCTGATTTTGGATTTTTTTTTTTTTTTTTCCAAAATCAGACTTGACACCAGAGAGGTTGAATACCGCACTGAGTCAATGCGGTCTTAGCCTCTCTGGTCTCAACACTCTCTCTGATTTTGGATTTTTTTTTTTTTTTTCCAAAATCAGACTTGACACCAGAGAGGCTGAATACCGCACTGAGTCAATGCGGTCTTAGCCTCTCTGGTGTCAACACTCTGTCTGATTTTTGATTTTTTTTTTTTTTTTTCAAAATCAGACTTGACACCAGAGAGGCTGAATACCGCACTGAGTCAATGCGGTCTTAGCCTCTCTGGTGTCAACACTCTGTCTGATTTTGGATTTTTTTTTTTTTTCCAAAATCAGACTTGACACCAGAGAGGCTGAATACCGCACTGAGTCAATGCGGTCTTAGCCTCTCTGGTGTCAACACTCTGTCTGATTTTGGATTTTTTTTTTTTTTTTTTTCCAAAATCAGACTTGACACCAGAGAGGCTGAACACTGAGTCAATGCGGTCTTAGCCTCTCTGGTCTCAACACTCTCTCTGATTTTGGATTTTTTTTATTTTTTTCCAAAATCAGACTTGACACCAGAGAGGCTGAATACCGCACTGAGTCAATGCGGTCTTAGCCTCTCTGGTGTCAACACTCTGTCTGATTTTTGATTTTTTTTTTTTTTTTCCAAAATCAGACTTGACACCAGAGAGGCTGAATACCGCACTGAGTCAATGCGGTCTTAGCCTCTCTGGTGTCAACACTCTGTCTGATTTTGGATTTTTTTTTTTTTTTTTTTTCCAAAATCAGACTTGACACCAGAGAGGCTGAACACTGAGTCAATGCGGTCTTAGCCTCTCTGGTGTCAACACTCTCTCTGATTTTGGATTTTTTTTTTTTTTTTTCCAAAATCAGACTTGACACCAGAGAGGCTGAATACCGCACTGAGTCAATGCGGTCTTAGCCTCTCTGGTCTCAACACTCTGCTCTGATTTTGGATTTTTTTTTTTTTTTTTCCAAAATCAGACTTGACACCAGAGAGGCTGAATACCGCACTGAGTCAATGCGGTCTTAGCCTCTCTGGTGTCAACACTCTGTCTGATTTTGGATTTTTTTTTTTTTTTTCAAAATCAGACTTGACACCAGAGAGGCTGAATACCGCACTGAGTCAATGCGGTCTTAGCCTCTCTGGTGTCAACACTCTGTCTGATTTTGGATTTTTTTTTTTTTTCCAAAATCAGACTTGACACCAGAGAGGCTGAATACCGCACTGAGTCAATGCGGTCTTAGCCTCTCTGGTGTCAACACTCTGTCTGATTTTGGATTTTTTTTTTTTTTTTTCCAAAATCAGACTTGACACCAGAGAGGCTGAACACTGAGTCAATGCGGTCTTAGCCTCTCTGGTCTCAACACTCTCTCTGATTTTGGATTTTTTTTTTTTTTTTCCAAAATCAGACTTGACACCAGAGAGGCTGAATACCGCACTGAGTCAATGCGGTCTTAGCCTCTCTGGTGTCAACACTCTGTCTGATTTTTGATTTTTTTTTTTTTTTTTCCAAAATCAGACTTGACACCAGAGAGGCTGAATACCGCACTGAGTCAATGCGGTCTTAGCCTCTCTGGTGTCAACACTCTGTCTGATTTGGATTTTTTTTTTTTTTTTTCCAAAATCAGACTTGACACCAGAGAGGCTGAATACCGCACTGAGTCAATGCGGTCTTAGCCTCTCTGGTGTCAACACTCTGTCTGATTTTGGATTTTTTTTTTTTTTTTTTTCCAAAATCAGACTTGACACCAGAGAGGCTGAACACTGAGTCAATGCGGTCTTAGCCTCTCTGGTCTCAACACTCTCTCTGATTTTGGATTTTTTTTTTTTTTTTCCAAAATCAGACTTGACACCAGAGAGGCTGAATACCGCACTGAGTCAATGCGGTCTTAGCCTCTCTGGTGTCAACACTCTGTCTGATTTTGGATTTTTTTTTTTTTTTTTCCAAAATCAGACTTGACACCAGAGAGGCTGAATACCGCACTGAGTCAATGCGGTCTTAGCCTCTCTGGTGTCAACACTCTGTCTGATTTTGGATTTTTTTTTTTTTTTTTTTCCAAAATCAGACTTGACACCAGAGAGGCTGAATACCGCACTGAGTCAATGCGGTCTTAGCCTCTCTGGTCTCAACACTCTGTCTGATTTTGGATTTTTTTTTTTTTTTTTTCCAAAATCAGACTTGACACCAGAGAGGCTGAATACCGCACTGAGTCAATGCGGTCTTAGCCTCTCTGGTGTCAACACTCTGTCTGATTTTGGATTTTTTTTTTTTTTTTCCAAAATCAGACTTGACACCAGAGAGGCTGAATACCGCACTGAGTCAATGCGGTCTTAGCCTCTCTGGTGTCAACACTCTGTCTGATTTTGGATTTTTTTTTTTTTTTTTCCAAAATCAGACTTGACACCAGAGAGGCTGAACCGACTGAGTCAATGCGGTCTTAGCCTCTCTGGTCTCAACACTCTCTCTGATTTTGGATTTTTTTTTTTTTTTTCCAAAATCAGACTTGACACCAGAGAGGCTGAATACCGCACTGAGTCAATGCGGTCTTAGCCTCTCTGGTGTCAACACTCTGTCTGATTTTGGATTTTTTTTTTTTTTTTTTTCCAAAATCAGACTTGACACCAGAGAGGCTGAATACCGCACTGAGTCAATGCGGTCTTAGCCTCTCTGGTGTCAACACTCTGTCTGATTTTGGATTTTTTTTTTTTTTTCCAAAATCAGACTTGACACCAGAGAGGCTGAATACCGCACTGAGTCAATGCGGTCTTAGCCTCTCTGGTCTCAACACTCTGTCTGATTTTTGATTTTTTTTTTTTTTTTTCCAAAATCAGACTTGACACCAGAGAGGCTGAATACCGCACTGAGTCAATGCGGTCTTAGCCTCTCTGGTGTCAACACTCTGTCTGATTTTGGATTTTTTTTTTTTTTTTTTCCAAAATCAGACTTGACACCAGAGAGGCTGAACACTGAGTCAATGCGGTCTTAGCCTCTCTGGTGTCAACACTCTGTCTGATTTTGGATTTTTTTTTTTTTTTTTCCCAAAATCAGACTTGACACCAGAGAGGCTGAATACCGCACTGAGTCAATGCGGTCTTAGCCTCTCTGGTCTCAACACTCTGTCTGATTTTGATTTTTTTTTTTTTTTTCCAAAATCAGACTTGACACCAGAGAGGCTGAATACCGCACTGAGTCAATGCGGTCTTAGCCTCTCTGGTGTCAACACTCTGTCTGATTTTGGATTTTTTTTTTTTTTTTTTTCCAAAATCAGACTTGACACCAGAGAGGCTGAAACCACTGAGTCAATGCGGTCTTAGCCTCTCTGGTGCTCAACACTCTCTCTGATTTTGGATTTTTTTTTTTTTTTTTCCAAAATCAGACTTGACACCAGAGAGGCTGAATACCGCACTGAGTCAATGCGGTCTTAGCCTCTCTGGTCTCAACACTCTGTCTGATTTTGGATTTTTTTTTTTTTTTTCCAAAATCAGACTTGACACCAGAGAGGCTGAATACCGCACTGAGTCAATGCGGTCTTAGCCTCTCTGGTGTCAACACTCTGTCTGATTTTGGATTTTTTTTTTTTTTTTCAAAATCAGACTTGACACCAGAGAGGCTGAATACCGCACTGAGTCAATGCGGTCTTAGCCTCTCTGGTGTCAACACTCTGTCTGATTTTGGATTTTTTTTTTTTTTTTTCCAAAATCAGACTTGACACCAGAGAGGCTGAATACCGCACTGAGTCAATGCGGTCTTAGCCTCTCTGGTGTCAACACTCTGTCTGATTTTGGATTTTTTTTTTTTTTTTTTCCAAAATCAGACTTGACACCAGAGAGGCTGATACGCACTGAGTCAATGCGGTCTTAGCCTCTCTGGTGTCAACACTCTCTCTGATTTTGGATTTTTTTTTTTTTTTTCCAAAATCAGACTTGACACCAGAGAGGCTGAATACCGCACTGAGTCAATGCGGTCTTAGCCTCTCTGGTGTCAACACTCTGTCTGATTTTGGATTTTTTTTTTTTTTTTTCCCAAAATCAGACTTGACACCAGAGAGGCTGAATACCGCACTGAGTCAATGCGGTCTTAGCCTCTCTGGTCTCAACACTCTGTCTGATTTTGGATTTTTTTTTTTTTTTTTCCAAAATCAGACTTGACACCAGAGAGGCTGAATACCGCACTGAGTCAATGCGGTCTTAGCCTCTCTGGTGTCAACACTCTGTCTGATTTTGGATTTTTTTTTTTTTTTTCCAAAATCAGACTTGACACCAGAGAGGCTGAATACCGCACTGAGTCAATGCGGTCTTAGCCTCTCTGGTCTCAACACTCTGTCTGATTTTTGATTTTTTTTTTTTTTTTCCAAAATCAGACTTGACACCAGAGAGGCTGAATACCGCACTGAGTCAATGCGGTCTTAGCCTCTCTGGTGTCAACACTCTGTCTGATTTTGGATTTTTTTTTTTTTTTTTTTCCAAAATCAGACTTGACACCAGAGAGGCTGAACCACTGAGTCAATGCGGTCTTAGCCTCTCTGGTGTCAACACTCTCTCTGATTTTGGATTTTTTTTTTTTTTTTTCCAAAATCAGACTTGACACCAGAGAGGCTGAATACCGCACTGAGTCAATGCGGTCTTAGCCTCTCTGGTCTCAACACTCTGTCTGATTTTGGATTTTTTTTTTTTTTTTTCCAAAATCAGACTTGACACCAGAGAGGCTGAATACCGCACTGAGTCAATGCGGTCTTAGCCTCTCTGGTGTCAACACTCTGTCTGATTTTGGATTTTTTTTTTTTTTTTTTTCCAAAATCAGACTTGACACCAGAGAGGCTGAACACTGAGTCAATGCGGTCTTAGCCTCTCTGGTGTCAACACTCTCTCTGATTTTGGATTTTTTTTTTTTTTTTTCCAAAATCAGACTTGACACCAGAGAGGCTGAATACCGCACTGAGTCAATGCGGTCTTAGCCTCTCTGGTCTCAACACTCTCTCTGATTTTGGATTTTTTTTTTTTTTTTTCCAAAATCAGACTTGACACCAGAGAGGCTGAATACCGCACTGAGTCAATGCGGTCTTAGCCTCTCTGGTGTCAACACTCTGTCTGATTTTTGATTTTTTTTTTTTTTTTTCAAAATCAGACTTGACACCAGAGAGGCTGAATACCGCACTGAGTCAATGCGGTCTTAGCCTCTCTGGTGTCAACACTCTGTCTGATTTTGGATTTTTTTTTTTTTTTTCCAAAATCAGACTTGACACCAGAGAGGCTGAATACCGCACTGAGTCAATGCGGTCTTAGCCTCTCTGGTGTCAACACTCTGTCTGATTTGGATTTTTTTTTTTTTTTTTTTCCAAAATCAGACTTGACACCAGAGAGGCTGAACACTGAGTCAATGCGGTCTTAGCCTCTCTGGTCTCAACACTCTCTCTGATTTTGGATTTTTTTTTTTTTTTTTCCAAAATCAGACTTGACACCAGAGAGGCTGAATACCGCACTGAGTCAATGCGGTCTTAGCCTCTCTGGTGTCAACACTCTGTCTGATTTTTGATTTTTTTTTTTTTTTTTCCAAAATCAGACTTGACACCAGAGAGGCTGAATACCGCACTGAGTCAATGCGGTCTTAGCCTCTCTGGTGTCAACACTCTGTCTGATTTTGGATTTTTTTTTTTTTTTTTCCAAAATCAGACTTGACACCAGAGAGGCTGAACCACTGAGTCAATGCGGTCTTAGCCTCTCTGGTGTCAACACTCTCTCTGATTTTGGATTTTTTTTTTTTTTTTTCCAAAATCAGACTTGACACCAGAGAGGCTGAATACCGCACTGAGTCAATGCGGTCTTAGCCTCTCTGGTCTCAACACTCTGCTCTGATTTTGGATTTTTTTTTTTTTTTTCCAAAATCAGACTTGACACCAGAGAGGCTGAATACCGCACTGAGTCAATGCGGTCTTAGCCTCTCTGGTGTCAACACTCTGTCTGATTTTTGATTTTTTTTTTTTTTTTTCAAAATCAGACTTGACACCAGAGAGGCTGAATACCGCACTGAGTCAATGCGGTCTTAGCCTCTCTGGTGTCAACACTCTGTCTGATTTTGGATTTTTTTTTTTTTTTTCCAAAATCAGACTTGACACCAGAGAGGCTGAATACCGCACTGAGTCAATGCGGTCTTAGCCTCTCTGGTGTCAACACTCTGTCTGATTTTGGATTTTTTTTTTTTTTTTTTCCAAAATCAGACTTGACACCAGAGAGGCTGAACACTGAGTCAATGCGGTCTTAGCCTCTCTGGTCTCAACACTCTCTCTGATTTTGGATTTTTTTTTTTTTTTTCCCAAAATCAGACTTGACACCAGAGAGGCTGAATACCGCACTGAGTCAATGCGGTCTTAGCCTCTCTGGTGTCAACACTCTGTCTGATTTTTGATTTTTTTTTTTTTTTTCCAAAATCAGACTTGACACCAGAGAGGCTGAATACCGCACTGAGTCAATGCGGTCTTAGCCTCTCTGGTGTCAACACTCTGTCTGATTTTGGATTTTTTTTTTTTTTTTTCCAAAATCAGACTTGACACCAGAGAGGCTGAATACCGCACTGAGTCAATGCGGTCTTAGCCTCTCTGGTCTTCAACACTCTGTCTGATTTTGGATTTTTTTTTTTTTTTTTTCCAAAATCAGACTTGACACCAGAGAGGCTGAAACCACTGAGTCAATGCGGTCTTAGCCTCTCTGGTGTCAACACTCTCTCTGATTTTGGATTTTTTTTTTTTTTTTTTCCAAAATCAGACTTGACACCAGAGAGGCTGAATACCGCACTGAGTCAATGCGGTCTTAGCCTCTCTGGTCTCAACACTCTGTCTGATTTTGGATTTTTTTTTTTTTTTTCCAAAATCAGACTTGACACCAGAGAGGCTGAATACCGCACTGAGTCAATGCGGTCTTAGCCTCTCTGGTGTCAACACTCTGTCTGATTTTGGATTTTTTTTTTTTTTTTTCCAAAATCAGACTTGACACCAGAGAGGCTGAATACCGCACTGAGTCAATGCGGTCTTAGCCTCTCTGGTCTCAACACTCTGTCTGATTTTGGATTTTTTTTTTTTTTTTTCAAAATCAGACTTGACACCAGAGAGGCTGAATACCGCACTGAGTCAATGCGGTCTTAGCCTCTCTGGTGTCAACACTCTGTCTGATTTTGGATTTTTTTTTTTTTTTTCCAAAATCAGACTTGACACCAGAGAGGCTGAATACCGCACTGAGTCAATGCGGTCTTAGCCTCTCTGGTGTCAACACTCTGTCTGATTTTGGATTTTTTTTTTTTTTTTCCAAAATCAGACTTGACACCAGAGAGGCTGAACACTGAGTCAATGCGGTCTTAGCCTCTCTGGTCTCAACACTCTCTCTGATTTTGGATTTTTTTTTTTTTTTTCCAAAATCAGACTTGACACCAGAGAGGCTGAATACCGCACTGAGTCAATGCGGTCTTAGCCTCTCTGGTGTCAACACTCTGTCTGATTTTGGATTTTTTTTTTTTTTTTTCCAAAATCAGACTTGACACCAGAGAGGCTGAATACCGCACTGAGTCAATGCGGTCTTAGCCTCTCTGGTGTCAACACTCTGTCTGATTTTGGATTTTTTTTTTTTTTTTCCCAAAATCAGACTTGACACCAGAGAGGCTGAATACCGCACTGAGTCAATGCGGTCTTAGCCTCTCTGGTCTCAACACTCTGTCTGATTTTGGATTTTTTTTTTTTTTTTTCCAAAATCAGACTTGACACCAGAGAGGCTGAATACCGCACTGAGTCAATGCGGTCTTAGCCTCTCTGGTGTCAACACTCTGTCTGATTTTGGATTTTTTTTTTTTTTTTTTCCAAAATCAGACTTGACACCAGAGAGGCTGAAACACTGAGTCAATGCGGTCTTAGCCTCTCTGGTGTCAACACTCTGTCTGATTTTGGATTTTTTTTTTTTTTTTCCAAAATCAGACTTGACACCAGAGAGGCTGAATACCGCACTGAGTCAATGCGGTCTTAGCCTCTCTGGTCTCAACACTCTGTCTGATTTTTGATTTTTGATTTTTTTTTTCCAAAATCAGACTTGACACCAGAGAGGCTGAATACCGCACTGAGTCAATGCGGTCTTAGCCTCTCTGGTGTCAACACTCTGTCTGATTTTGGATTTTTTTTTTTTTTTTTTCCAAAATCAGACTTGACACCAGAGAGGCTGAACACTGAGTCAATGCGGTCTTAGCCTCTCTGGTGTCAACACTCTCTCTGATTTTGGATTTTTTTTTTTTTTTTTCCAAAATCAGACTTGACACCAGAGAGGCTGAATACCGCACTGAGTCAATGCGGTCTTAGCCTCTCTGGTCTCAACACTCTCTCTGATTTTGGATTTTTTTTTTTTTTTCCAAAATCAGACTTGACACCAGAGAGGCTGAATACCGCACTGAGTCAATGCGGTCTTAGCCTCTCTGGTGTCAACACTCTGTCTGATTTTTGATTTTTTTTTTTTTTTTCAAAATCAGACTTGACACCAGAGAGGCTGAATACCGCACTGAGTCAATGCGGTCTTAGCCTCTCTGGTGTCAACACTCTGTCTGATTTTGGATTTTTTTTTTTTTTTCCAAAATCAGACTTGACACCAGAGAGGCTGAATACCGCACTGAGTCAATGCGGTCTTAGCCTCTCTGGTGTCAACACTCTGTCTGATTTTGGATTTTTTTTTTTTTTTTTTCCAAAATCAGACTTGACACCAGAGAGGCTGAACACTGAGTCAATGCGGTCTTAGCCTCTCTGGTCTCAACACTCTCTCTGATTTTGGATTTTTTTTTTTTTTTTTCCAAAATCAGACTTGACACCAGAGAGGCTGAATACCGCACTGAGTC